>NC_047159.1:7826340-8006340 GCF_009819705.1 Hippoglossus hippoglossus | reverse complement strand
CCTATACACCTTTAGGTTAGATTGTAAATTAGACTGCAGTATAAATATGAATACACTTTATGGCAGATATACACTATGGACAGTGCGGATAGTTTTTTCGTTGTATTTGTACGTGGGAACAGTGCAGGTTGTGTTTATAAGTGATGGGAACTCAACAGCTCTAGAAATCCTTGAGTAAATCCTAGAAATCCTTGAGCAAATAAAGGATTTGGTGCAAGCACCTCATTTGAATTTCCCTGGATGACAGACACCATCTCAGTTGTATCTGTCGTGCATGTTGTGCAGCATCAGCTGTCCCACCAGCCTCTCATTGTTGGGACTGTCAGTGCCTTATTTAGGGCTCCTGCCACCTTTTAGCCAATTAGGTGACTAGTCAGATGTTAAAGTCTTGTGGCAAATCAAGACCGTTTTAGTTGTATAGTCAATATTTATGGTCTTTGTGATGCATCAGCTCATAAAATCATCACAACATATTTAGCACTTGGTTTTAAGAGGCCTGTTTACTTGCAGGAGCAATGAAGACACAATTTGAGAGTTTTTTCAATTGTTTCCCACGGGGCAGATTTAAGAAATGACTAAACCTCAGAATTGTCTTGTTATGTTGCGAGTATTAGTATAGATACGTGTATTTATGATTTAAAAATTAGTGGTGACATAACCTTTTGGAGGCATTATAACCCTGATTCTGCCTCCAAAATCCACATATGTGCACTTTTAAAATACTTATAGGACAGTCCTACTGTGTATTCATGGATGTACTTTGTGGACGTGGAGCCACGAGTGGAAGTATTCCACCTTCATGTGTAATGTTGACTGGTGCAAGGATTAACTTTTAACAGCACAACTAATGAGACCATTTCAAAGCTGTTGAGACAGAGCACCAGTGTGTTGATGACACCTATTGTGACTTTCATTGCTGTTTTAATAACCCCACAACTACCACGCACACATTGACACACACACACACGCACGCCTCCAAGAACACACGCAGAGACGCACGCGCTCCCTCCGTGACACACGCCTCCTCTTCCTCGTTAAGGAAATGGCTCTTCTTCGCTGATTATTTTATTTGAGGCCGTGATTACCGCGCTGTGCACCAGATCACGCAGTGGCGGGGACCAGGCGGAGGGCAGCGGGCCTAATTGGGGCATGAGATGCGCAGGGCGGTGCCGCCGGGCTGGGTGGCCGGTGAGGGAAGCCTCTAATGGGCTTGCCCGTCTGCGGCTCTCCACTTGTCCTCGCCTCGCTCTGCATCTCCCGGGCTCGGGTGCAAAGCTCTCATTGGTCCGCTCCTTATTCCTCCGGCGTGTCGTCAAATCACCGGCGCAAAACTACAGTGCGATTTGTTAGGGAGCAGATGGAAAATCGATTTTTTTTTCTTTCTAGATTTCTATAAGTTGAGTGAATGCAGATGCAAAGGGGGGGCTTGATCACACGACGCAAGCAGATCGCCTCTTGCTCCGTGTTGCGTGCAAGGATCTCATCCCTGCATGGGCTCTTTCTTTTGGTTACTTGTGTTATTCGAAGCTGTTCTGCAGAGGCACTATGAGCAATGGATTTAACGCAGTTTGATTGCTAAAAAAAAAAAAAAGCGCGCAGAGGGTGGACACGGAATTCTTGATCTTTGAAATTGCTCTACAAAATTGCATTTGTTTTTGGTGCGCTTCCATTAAAAGTGTCTCCTCGCGTGTAAACAGCCGTTCCGCACTCAGATGCGCCGCATTAACCCGCGGGTGGATTGTATGTGCGCGTGTTTTCACTGGGGGGGGAAGATTGATGTGGTCCAGTTAGGGAGGCTGAGTGAGATATAGACCCATTTCAAGTGGGTTCCTCTTATTACAGCGATAAGTTGCAGCATGAGGATCTGAGCTGTTTCCTCTGCAACAAAACCACAATATCAAATATCATATCATCAAAGTCTATAGATAGATAACTATAGATAGATCATAATACGACATCAGGATTTTTCCACGTGACTAATACAGGAACTCCATATTAGTCATTTTAAATTAAGCTTAAAAAGCAAACTTTTATTAATAATAGTTACAAGTGAACTTATTATTATCTAGATATAATTATGTGTCATTGTCTTTTTTTGTCTTGCTTTAGAAAATACAAAACTTGCACAACATGATGTGCAAGTTAATAATATGTTCATATAATTATTTATCATGTTCTTGTTGTTCAGCTTTAGAAAAGAACTTGCACAGCAGGATGTTAGCAACCATAATTATTATTATTATTATTATTAGTGAAGTTATTCATATCTTATATAAATATTTAGCATTTTCTGTTTCATTTATTTTATGATAATTGCATTCTTATTATTAGTAGTATAACTGTTAGAATTGTTTTTTACGAATTAATCATAGTAAATTACTTGAAAAATGCACTTGAAATAATCCTGAAATTTAATTGAATTCATGTAATTATTATTACATTTACTTTGATATATAATAATGTCATAACTTAGTCTTACATGTGTACCAAGAGCTTGTATTTTAGCACAAAGGAAAATGATCTATGAACTTAATTTGCTGAGTTTATTGCCTAAATTCAGATTATTATTATAATTGTCAAGTCACTTCAGTTTGTTTTCCTTCTTATTGGAAATCAGACAACTTCCAGAGCACATACACACCGTCCCTCCTGGCTCAAGCCCAGCTCCACACACACAGTGTTGGCCTCACAACTCTCAACACAGACATGCAGTCCCTCTCCTCTTCCTCTTCCTCTCTCCTTGTCTACACGACTGAATCAAACGAGTCGAGCCTCTGCTGCTGCTGCTGCCGCTGCTGATTGCTTCTCCCGAACCTCCGGGAGCTGGTCACAGCTTCCCCCATCTCAGTGGACCATGCACCAGTCCCCCATTTCCTTAAGTTTTCACGCTGTGCCACATATAGGCTACTTCCCTGCGTCCCGGCAGATTGCGGTTAAGGAGCATAGAAGATGAGCTGCCTCCGTGCGGTGCAGCGGGGGGAGAGAGGAGAGAGAGGAGTCCTCGCTCGGACGCCTCCTTTGTGCGGCTGCAAAGAAACCTATTTAGTCCCAGGCGGTGGTCTATTCACCGGGCTCACCCTGACATCTGCCAACAGCCCCTCTCTCCAGTAAACCACGCACTGTCTGGAGAAGGGAGAGAGGAGCGCAGATCAATGACTGTCCTGTTAATTGTATAATATACCTACTTATAGACCTCTGCTACAGGGGCGCGATCGTTCAGAATCCACCACGTCTGGTTTTGTTTGAGCCAAATGGGCCTAAATACCTTAAATTGCGCCCCGTGCTGATGAAAAGTCGATGGGAGTTAAAGCGGCCGATTAGTATCCGAGCTTAAATCCATCTATACTCGTTTATTTATTTATTTCCTCCATTTGTTTCCACAAATCACCTGCCAAGGGGGAATGGGAGCGATATTCGTTGTGTTTGTGATCCAAGGACGGGGAGGGAGGGAAGTGGTGCTGAGAGGAGGCCTGCGTGTGGCGGTGTATGTCTCCTCACCTGGCACATTTATTTCCCTTCTATAAACACAGTCCATCATGGGATCTCAACACAGGCCTGCAACGAGTCACAAGCATGACATATGTTTTAATTCACAGGGTTTTCTTCTGGGTAATTTGGGCAAATCGCTCCTCCATCTCTGAAGCAGCCTCACCTGACTGTAGCCCAGTGATTTGGAAATTTGAGACATGGATAATCTTGGTGTTGCATTTCTGATTTTTGCTACCGTGAGCTCCAGTCTCCTGCAGCAAAACAAACCTTTTTTTGCATGAGCTCCTCGCATCAGTCTACACGCAGATCCATCCACGAACACGGAGTCCTGTCAAGGGGCTATATATGAGATTAAACAAACACATTAAGATGTTTAACGTGGAATAATTTGAGCATGAAAAGCTAATAAATCAGAGGACGGAATGGCAGAGAATTGAATTGTAGTGCTTTCGTGCACGTTTTTGGTCTGTGCGCGTGCGTATGTGTGTTTAATAAAATAAAATGAAAAAAAAGAAAAGAAGAAGAAGAGGAGGAAGAAGGGGGGGGGGGGGGGGGGGGGGGGAGTCACGTCGCTGACATTTCCAAGCTCCGGCTCTGATTGGCTCTTATTTGAGGAAGCGCACGGCTTCTTTCAACTAATAAGCGCCTCCCCATCGCTCTAAAGGACATTATAATGCAAGGGACCTCCTTTTTAACCACAAACCGAATTTTCGTTCATTTAGACCATATATACTTTTAAATTGCCCCCGAAGTTGTAGGATTTTTTCCGCCCGCATTTCGCCCTGGAGCGGTACGCGATGCTCTCTCACGCCGACCTCCTGGATGCTCGGCTCGGTGAGTTGTCATCTGTGAACTCCGGCCCGAAACTCCAGTGTAAGATTTCAACTTCTTGTTTCATTTTTTATTTTCCTTCAAGTGATAAATAGACTGTGTAGTTAATTGTGTTTACAGCTAACTTGTTTATCGTTGGTTTGAATGATTCTCTGCTTTAATTTATCCAGAATGAGAAATGGTCTGACAGCAGAAATATGACTCAAGCTTTTCTGACTTTATTGTTGTATATTTTTAGAGTAATCCAAAGCTATAGCATGCAACTGTCATTTTATGATGCTGCGCGTTCAGCTGATGCGTTCAGCCTCTCAAAGCCTCTCTCCTCTTCGCCCTCTCAGGGATGAAGGATGCTGCGGAGCTGCTCGGACACCGGGAGGCTCTCAAGTGCCGGCTGGGAGGTGGGGTGCAAGACCAGGGGCACCCGGGAGACATGGCCCCTGGTTCAGACTCGGTAGAGGGAACCACTCTCCTGCCGGGAGAAGACATCGCCACAGTCGGATCCAACTCGGCCGGCATGGCGGTGAACGGCAAGGAGCAGGAGAAGCAGCAGCAGCCGCAGCAGAGCTCCAGTCAGTCCGCCAGTCAGCAGAAACAGAAGCGGCACCGGACGCGCTTCACGCCGGCGCAGCTGAACGAGCTGGAGCGCAGCTTCGCCAAAACCCACTACCCTGATATCTTCATGAGGGAGGAACTGGCGCTGAGGATCGGCCTCACCGAGTCCAGAGTTCAGGTACAGACTCCTGCATGTTGATGTTGTTTTTCACTGCTGTGGCTTTGGGTCCATATTTTATCTTCTCCAGAATGAACAGATGTTCATTAATATCACATTGAAGGGAATGAGCAAAAATAGGAACTTACGTGTGAAGAGGATTAAGGATTCTGCGTTTATAAAATATAATCTGGTCACTTCTAATCATTTTTCATTTACTACAATGTATTCTCGGTTATTTTTCACTGGTCTCTCCAATAATGTTTTTATTGACAAGTTGTTTTGAGTGCACATCAAAGCCAAAGCTCACACCAGTGACTTGATGACAATAAGTTGCATCAAATTAATAATTAAGGTGCTTTATTTTGTTAGTAATAGAATTATTCACAAATATTTTCTATAATATATATCCTATCTCAATATACTTGCATGAAAAAAACACCCTGCATAAAACAGGAAAGTCAGAGCAATCAGTTGTGATTTGATTTTCAAATAACAACCTGTTTCAGTAAATAGACACAAAACAATTTCAATTTAATTATATATAATTCAACTATCCCACAATTTGTTCAACATGAGCATGATATTAAATATTTATATATTTTTTAAGAAGCTGTAGGCAATTTAAAAACCAATACAATGTCTCTGTCCAAGGTGCTGAAGCATTTCTTATTTACGGATGAAAATTACCTATGTGACTTTAAAATACATTTCTGGCATACATATATATTATTCTTTATATTTTGTTAAACAAGGACAATGCACAAAAACAAGAATCTCAAAATAACAAGAGAAGAGATTTAGGTTCCTTTTTGAATTTTCAGAAAATGTTATATAATGCCACCTGTGGTAAGTGATCCAGGAAATATTGAAGTTGGGGGTGTGAAAATTCAACATACCTTTCTTAGGATTTACCAGATTTTCTCTTGTGCAATTTTGGAACTTGGACGTGCAACACATACACATGAGTACGTAGGATTTAGATAATTAGCATGGTACAAATTAAGGTGACTTAAGGTTGCAAAAATATATATATTCTACACTACAATTAAATAATATGTCTCCCCTTTTAATAGAGTGATTAGGGTGGGAATATGTGGCCCTTAAAAAAAAACTTAGCCTTGCGTAATTAATCATTTATGTTTAGTGAGACTGAAAACACGAATCTTTGTTTTTTCCTGACATGAGCTTATTTTGCACAAGCACACAGGACGGAAGGCTCCAGTAAACCAAACACATTATCAACCATTTTCAGTCTTATTTATAACAGTGAACGGGTTATTAACCAGTGATGTAAAATTCATGCAAATTATCCCACTGAAAGCAATAAAAGCAGCACAATCATTAGTCACCGTAATAATCAATTCTTTATTCCAGCCCCAGAGCAGGGTGGTGCTCGGTGCTCGGTGCTCGGTGGTGCTCGGTGCTCGGTGCTCGGTGCAGCCTGGCTCCTGCAGACTGTTGGTAAACACCAGTGCAGGCCCCGCGCAGGTGCAGCCTTCAGAGGGCGTGCGCGCCTCCACCATGCAGCCTCGCTTTCTAAAATGCTCCATCAGCGACGTCTTAATAGGACTCAAGAATATATTGTACTTTTTTTTTTTTTTAATGGAATGAGAAATTGCATTTTCTTTCCCCCTCCAGTGTAATGGGTTTGGGCGACGTTTCACGGATGGCTGAGCGGAATGAGAGCGAGATTTCACTTTTAATACGGAGGCATCGACTCACGGCCCCGCGCGCGCATTAATCACGCCCGAGGATGATGAAATCTTTATAAAGCCCGACGGGGACGCGCGTGCATGTTTTTTAGGCCCTGCGTATACGTGCACTCGGTGTGTTTGTGTTCTTTACGCGCGTGTCAGTGGACGGGCGCGGTTTGTTTTCACGTGGATTGTGCAGTTTGACGATTCCAGCCCACGTGGTATTTAGGGCAATTTTCAGTTAATCTGTTTGTAAATAAGATGTTGAGAAGATAAATTGTCTGAGTCACTGTTGCGGGACAGCAGCAATAAAACCCTCTGTGATTGTTATATGTCCACAAAGCACCGTCTATATATTTTATACCATGGAAGAGAGGCTTCTCTTAATGTTGTATAAAAATGGTACCTTTATAAAACTCATAGATTGGACTGCAGCCCATCAAAGCTCCTTCGATTCGGCTTCTCCTCGGTTGTCCATTGGCCAGTTGAGGAAGGTATTTCCTGTTAATTCAGGCCTCGTTGCCCGGAAAGACTTTCCTACGGACACTGCTGCTGTGGCCTAAAATAAGCACTTTCATGTAGTGTGTTTCAGATGTGGCGAGGTTTTGGTGACATTATCGTGCGTAATAATTGGGTATTTCACCAGCACATACTGTGAGGAACATGCTTCCAACATCCACCTTGCTGCCTGTATTATGGTGCAGACTATGACCTGACACCGCCTCAGACATGTGTTCCCCAGCCTGTCTCTCTGGTGCCTCATGATCCCGTCTCTCTCTCTCTCTGCTCGCAGGTTTGGTTCCAGAACAGACGCGCAAAGTGGAAGAAAAGGAAGAAGACCACCAATGTGTTCCGCTCACCGGGGACGCTGCTCCCTTCGCCGGGCATGCCACAGTTCTCGGCCATGGAGAACAGCCTGTGCTCCTTCCACGCCAACGACACGCGTTGGGCCACGGGGATGCCGGGGGTCTCCCAGCTGCAGCTGCCGCCCTCGCTGGGTCGTCAGTCGGGCATGGCGCAGTCCCTGTCACAGTGCAGCCTGGGCCCGGGCCCGCCATCAAACTCCATGGGTCTCTCCAACGGCCTGTCATCCAACGGCTCCGGTCTGCAGTCCCACCTCTACCAGACGCCTTTCCACGGAATGTCGGCCTCTCTCTCCGGCCCCACGAACGTAACGGGCTCCCCGCAGCTGTGTACTTCCCCGGACAGTGACATGTGGAGAGGGACAAGCATCGCGTCACTGCGGCGCAAAGCACTGGAGCACACAGTGTCCATGAGTTTCACTTAGTGACCCCCCCCCCCCCCTCCCCTCCTCCTCCCAGCCCCAGCCTGTGGCCCCCTTTCTGTTCCCCCCCTACTCCCTCTGCTATTTAGACCAACACGAGAGAACGAGCGAGCTAATCAGGACTTAAATGTGAGAGAATGGAGACTGGCTTCATCTAGACATATTGACAGAAAGAAAAAGGACAACACTGATGGACAAATGGAAGAAGAAAAAAAGAAACTTGAGTTCTGGGTTATTTATCTTGTTATCTCGAAAGGATTTTATCAAATGTTGATAATAAATACTATTGTAATGATCACTAGACTAAAGGCCCTAATTACCGAGAGCCAAACAATCGTCGTATTTACGTTTTCATCGAGTGCGTCTTTACGCGCACGTGTTATTGTGTTCAGGTGAAGTTGTGTTATGTCAAACGGTTATTTATAAGATGGGGTATACATTTTTGGTAAGAGCCTACACACACGCGCACCATACTTTAGGTGGGCCTATTGAACCGGGTCTCGGGCATGCCATGCTCTGTGCATGTGGATTTAAACGCTTGGATCATTTGAGGAGAAAATGGTTCCCACTCAGATTGAGCAGATACTTTTTAAGGCGACCTCAGTCTCGTCTGCATGAGACGGGAGCATAAATCTAAAGAGTGAAAATAAAAAAAATATACAAAGATCATTTCAGTAGGCCTACTATGTTTTAGGATGTTTTGTGTAGATAAAACATTCTTGCTATGTACCCGCTGGTCTTTTTGTGACATGTTTTAACTTATTGTATGTGCTATTACTTGACACATTTCTTAAATGTTTGATCTTACATCGAAATGCACCACGTTGACGGGTTTGTACCAATTTAAAATGACAAATGAATAAAATTAATTTTCAAGAATGTCAAATCAAGGATGATTCATGTCTCCGTTGAACAGACACTATATTGTAATATTTAGCCCTATTATGACGTCATGGTGGATTATTTTTGAATAATCTAATGGGATTTAGTTTGGACTCTATTTGGGAAGCCTGAAACAATATTGGAAGTATTCCTTTCGATCTTGAATTTCTCGTTCTGTTCGTGGTCATTGCTCAGTGACCTGTTTATGAATTTACCTCCGCAGTGTTTGAGGCTGCCGGGCTGAGGGTTTATGGAGGGTGAGGGTCCCATGGGGGTAAAGATGTCGGTGCTGTGATGTGACGGTCATTGCTTTTATTTTAACCATGACGGTCACTCCACTGAGCTGACTGGTTCCACTGAAACCAGGAGGAATCACGGGGCTGTTCGCGTGTCAACAGAGGGATATATATACACCAGGCAGCTCATTTCCTATAGCTTCCGTTTGCAGGCTAATGTTGGATCCGATGACACAAAGCAAAGAAAGACAAAATCGATCAGTTACAGCAAAACTAAACTTTATTAGAAAAGGCTAATATCCACTAAGATAAAAAATGGCAGATGAGACCGACTGTCAATAAAGTTTTTTCTGATTCTGTGTCCATAAATAGAAATATTAAGGCAAGTGGAATCCCACCAGATGTTAGATTATATCAATAATCCAATAACTACACGGTGCGTACCAGGCTGTATCCGGGTCATCGCTGCTTTAGAAAACACGGTATTCCTCATGGATGGGTTCCAAATATCAATTTGTACACATAAATAATCCAAATAGCCAAACAGTGCTTTCATTAGGTTTACACTTAAAAACAGAATGAAGCCACCGCTGAGTCAGTGCACAGTTTTATTCAAGCAAAACGAATTTTAACAAAAACTACTTACGTTGTTATGGTATTTTAGACTAATATGTTTTATATTCTACCAGAGAAGTGCTTCTATACTTTAGATCTGTGTTAGGCCTATACAGAAACTATTAGGGTATATATGTTTGAGGTTTGGTTTTTTTAGCAACACACCCAAAGCCAAACTTAAGAAAATGATTAGCAAAATATCATATAAATTACGAAATATGTTGATTTGGTGTTTTCATGATACCACGATGCCCATAATATTTATCAATTTCACACAACCGTTAAAAAGTCGAGGGCTAAGCCATATTCGGACAAGGCTATACGAATACAATGTGATTGATAAATTGATTGATTGATTGATTGATTGATTGATTGATTGATTGATTGATCGATTGATAGCATTCGTTTCTTTAGACCTGCAGTTGTCGTATATGTTGGCTACGGTTGCCAAACATTAAAGTGCTTGTGTGTCTCTTTATAAACACGGACAAACACAATCCTCTAGTTACAAATCTGATTTTACACCCAGTTTGTAAACTGGTGTTTTCATTATTTCACATTTATTACATGCGTGTCACAAGAAGATACAGACAAACAGTATTAAGCGGTTTAGCTTCTACACCTTTCGATCACTTCTGATTATTGAATTCTTCGCCATCACTTCTGCAACAAGAAAAAACTCCCCTTGTTTTTGTTGCTTCATTTTCAAAAGATCCTGACGTGAAACAGTCTAACGTCCATCCACCCAGACACACCTCGAGTTCCCTGTGAAGTAAATACAATCTCTTCCACGAGAGAGAGAGCGGACCTCGCAGTCTGTGTCAGAGATGAGAAGTGTCAACTTGAGCCTGAAATCACAGCAGCTCAAATTAATCAGCGTGTTAACCTCATCTCGTTGTCAGCGCTGAGGCCAATTTACGGTCACGGGATGCTAATTGATGAGATATGGCATTACCATAAGCAGTCCCACTGCCTGTAAACTTCTAATTGGACTTTCGGTAACAATGCAGGAGGGTTAAACAAAGGATTAATCATAATTAACAAAAGTATATTACTTTTCCCACATTAAACAGTTGGTTCCCACCTTTTTTATTAACATAAATTTGTTTGCGGTAATTTACTGAATTATTGAAAATACCAACCCAAGTCAAGACCCTGAAAAATTCATTTATTCCTCGCTGTGCTTTCACGTGTGTAAGTGTGTAAGTGTGTGAGAGAGTGCGTGCGTGTGTCTGTGTGAAACCCCCTGTGTCTGCTGTACCCAATTAGCGTGAATGAAATGAAATGAAAAGTTTTGTAACATTAAGTAAGAAACTATTTTTACATTATTTCTCAAGCTGTTTACAAGTGTACCGTACAGCAATAAAACACTGGATCACACTGTAATTACATTTACATTCAATGACCAGGGCACGCCATTAATTCACAGAGAAAAAATATAATTAACTCGCCAGGGAAGGTTGAACAGTTGAAAAATATAATTTTTCTTGGGTAAATCTATCGTTGAGGCACAGTCGTAAGTTGTTTACACTCACTGAAGAGTTACAGTCGAAGAGAATAAGCCAATATCATCGTGAATTAAAGAGGTAAATGATGTTAAACCCATTTAATTGTGGGAAAGACTTTGCCAACCTTCTTAGTCTCACATTAAATTTCAAAATAAATAGACATCTTTTGGGAAACGGAGAGAAAAGGCAAAACAAAGCCACCTTTCCTTTCATTTATTGCCTGTTTCCATAGTGATTTGAGGTCATTGCATATATATTTACTCCTACAGCTCTAAACCCAACTCTGACTGAACAGGAGTTCGTTTTTCCAGAATATAGTGGCCCACCCCCACAGAAGCATGTAATCAAAGGATATTTCACGACAACAGTTGATCAAATGTTATAACCACACATGCAGCCACACTGACTGCTGCTCCACCCATCCAGGCTGGTGCTGCAGCCTGTGTCAGGCCCCAGAGTGTGTGTGTGTGTCGCTCTGCTGAATCTACCTCTATGTGTGTGTGTGTGTGTGTGTGTGTGTGTGTGTGTGTGTGTGTGTGTGTGTGTGTGTGTGTGTGTGTGTGTGTGTGTGTGTGGCTCAGCCCACCAGATCCAGCCCTGTGCTGACTATACTGTGTCCTGAGCTGCAGTAACAGATGTGAAATCACATTACCCAAACGCTGCAATTAGTCTCACTCGCTCGCGGGTTAATGAGTTTGTGGAAATGTGCGACCCATTCCTCATTAGGTAATTTCTCATGCACTGATGAGAGAGGGAGAGAGATGTGGGCATGGCGACTCAGTGGAAATGGCACATAGTCTGGTGCAGCAGCTCTCGTACTGTAAAGCTAAATGCAGCCGAGGAGGAGGAGGAGGAGGAGGAGGGGTGGAGGCCTGCAGCTGGACAACTTTGGGGAGGAGATGTTTCGCATGATCATGAATCACCGAGGACAACTTGCATGTATGCTTTTCTGTGAGAGAATTCCTGAACAACCCCATTTACACCGTTAAATCTCCTGTGCAGCAGCTTCTGGTGCCTGTTGGTGTGACTCACCGTGGACCTGCTAGCTCCACGCTGCGAGGCCTCGGAGTCTCTGTGTGAATAGACAGCCCGGGGGCAGAGCTGTGTCAGGACACAATGGACGACAACAAAGGAACTAATTAGCAATCAATTACCGACATGTTTCTGTCCTGCACCTTTTATCTGGTTAGAGTGTATAGAGCAGGTTACCACTCAACATATCCCATTCACACACACACACACACCACCTGCTGCCTGTGTGTGTGTGTTTTTTGGTGAATTTGGATTTTTGCAGGGTTGTGAGGTCGCCCAGTGATACACGGTTTAATGCAGGAGAATGTAACCTCTCTTCTATGTGAGAAAACATATTCAAATCAATCCAATTAGCGCCTTGAAAGGGAGTTTCCTTTCACCGCTTGAGCGTAACAGTGTAAAATATAGTTGTTTATCAGCCTCATTTGTGCCAGTCAGTCTCTAAACTCTGCTTCATTGTGTCACGTTGCTTCTCTTCACTGTTGTGATCACCTGCAGCTGATCTGAGTTTAGACTGAGAAGAATCTCCATCCACAACTTTATGAAAATCAAGACGTATAAAGTATGTTTACCTAGTTTTGGCGTGTGGCTTGCTCATTTCACATTAAACACACACTCACACACATGCAGGTACGCACACACACATGCACACACACACAGACATCTGGGGGGAAAGTGTGCTGTGAGGAGGCTGCGAGTGCCTCTCGTGATAACAACTCTGCATCTCAACAACCTGCATCCATCATCATCAACACTAACATCTGCTCTGAGCCTCAGCCTTAAATCTCTCTCTACTCCCCGCCCCCCCCTCCATCCCTTTACCTCTCTCTACTTTTCACTCCCTCTCCCCCTTTCTTCCTCCCTGGCTGCTTTTCTTCTTCCGCTTCTATTCTGTCCATCTTCTTTCCACCCTGCTCAGCCTGATTTGACTCTCGTCCAAGCTCCCTCATCTGCAGGCTGCGTGTGGATTTGTTTTCGTTGCAACCATCCTTAAAATCAATATTTAATGATGATGTTATCAGTGCTTTTAAGTGTAATTTAGCCGGTGTCAGTATGAATGAGACACTGTCAGCTTTGTGGCGTCAGGCATTTATTTTCTGTTAATGGGTGCTCCTGGCGGTATACAAACCAAAACCCATCGGACGTCTGATGGATTTGTCTGTTTCATTTCTGTTCACGCATGTATTAACACCCATGCATACAGTACATGTCTCACTGCAAACACACACACACACACACACACACACACACACACACACACACACACACACACACACACACACACACACACACACACACACACACACAAACAGGTACAAATATAAAACTATAGAAAGTTGCAAATAAATGCCACAACTGCAAGACTTTGATGTGACATTTCTTGCTTTATATCACCAGAATAAGTCAATGGCCCTGGCTGTGTATTCACTCCCATTGTTTTCATCTTAAAACACAATCAATCAAAAGCAACGGTTTGTTTCACTCCATCGCCCGATTCTGACATTTTCCAAAGCCGTGACAATTATTCCAGCTCTTCAGCTCTGGGAGCCAACATTGTTGAGAGGCAATAATCATGATAGTTTTCTCAGTCATTTTTCTCCCAATAACAAGCCATTTTTAATCCAATTAGGAGTGTTAACGTGAGAGGCATAATACCACGGCCCCTGGGACAGATGAGAGAATATGCAGGACATCTATCCCGACAGTCAATATTGGATTTCTCACTAAGCAGCTGTGCCTGCTCTCTCTGACATTCTCCACCTCTGCACAGTGATCCGTCCTGATTAAACCAGCTTTTCTACTTTATCAACATTCATTACGTGACCCGGTCATGCATGGCCACAGAGACCAGGAATAGAAAAGTTACACGTCTCACGTTGGGGTTTTTCCTTCTGCACCTTTTTTCCTTGAATTCAGCTGTTCAGTGAAAGATGATATACTGGCACTTTGAAACTGCAGGAAGCAGATAGGTGTGTTGTGGTATTCCCCAAAAACTCTCCTCGTCCAGACTGACAGGTCAGATTTCCTGTCACATGCAGAACCTGAACGCAGGTGGATGAACTTGTTTTATTTTTATTTTTATAGTGTTGTAATATCCAACAGTTGCTCTGCGTTGAATCACCTGCTTCTAACTGAATTCTAAGCACAGGAAAACTGGTCTCTTATCAGATCTAATACGTTAACTCACTCAAAATGCAATTTAATGTGCAGCACTTTATAATAGGAAAGCTACCAAGGGCTGTCTGTGCTCTAAAGCCAACAGCAGCTAAACATTGCCACCTTCTGGCTGCTGCTGAGACGAGCACAAGACGAGTGCATAAAAAAAAAAGGGTTTTATTCATTCATGCAATTCTTTATTTATTTAATAAGAATCTAGACGGATGGTCAATTGATTTTATCTCATCTTGGTATCACTTAATGAAATATGTCTGTTGATGCTGCACAGAGTCGTACAATTATTGTTCCATCAAAAACATTGCTAATAAAACACAGAAAAATGCATGAAAAAGGCGGCGGCTGTTTGCGGCTGATTGCAGTCGATACATTTATGCAGTGCACTGAATCATTGTCATTGAGTGCATTGATTACGTGGACTAATCAATGTTTACTAGGCTGGAAAAGACTGGCCAGACCACAGTGGAGGCCGGATGATGAAGGAACACATTTGCTGAGTGTCAGAGGCCCACCCACCTGCCCTGAGCACACACGCTTCAGAGCCACAGAGAAGTTCAGCCTCAGAACTTCATTCTGTGTGTGTGAGGAAGAACATGCAGTTTATAAACTGGATCTGGGTTGGATGTACAAGATAAGTGAGAACTGCATTAAAGGAAAGTTATAGTTAAATGGCACAGGGGTTCAGTATCTAGCCCATACAGAATGGAGGTGCCAGGGATCGAACCACTAACCTTCTGGTTTGTGGACGACCCTCTCTTCCCCCCTGAGTCGTAGCCATGTCCCTTCTTTCTCTATACTGATGTGGATTTGGAAACTCGGTTGCAACTGAGAATTTTCAATTAGCAATGATTGAGTTAATGTGTGAGCAGGTGATTCAAAGTGCTGGAAAATGCATCGTATTAGTCGTGTCCCTGGCTTCTGTGATGTCTCTGACTAAGAGAGGTCTGAAACTGAAAGAGCCATTGGATCTGATCATATACTGACAGCTCAGTGGACTCCTGTTTTTAAAGCATTTATTGGTTCAAGTTTCAGGCAGAGATCTGCAACTGAAAGACTGATTTCATGAGCTGGAAGAACATTGTGTGAGAATCAGGAGCCTCCTGGGACAGGACAGAACCAAACTGTGTTCCATGAAGACGGAGTGGTTCAATATGAAGCAGGTTTGTTACCTCTGGCAAGGAGCTTTGTTTGTTTCTAAGCAAGATTACACAAAAACAACTGGACGGATAATCATGAAACTTGGTGGTAGGGTGTGGTATGGGTCAGGAAACAACTCGTCAAAGTTTGGTGCGGATTGTTTGAAAGAACAAGTGATTGTACGAGAGAACATATCAACTGTGTCCCTTCGTAATATTACTAGATTTTAACTTTGTCTTGTCTTTTCACCAGGCCTAGTTTTCAGTAACCAAGGTCACATTAAGCGTTTAGGATCAGGCTCGAGTGAGAAAAGCTACGATAATCACACATGTTGGACTATTGGACTATAACTGTTGGATCAATTAAACAAAGAGCATATATATATATATAAATGTAATATATATAGATTGTTTTCACTATGCTGAAACTATTTCCTTCAGTTAAATTCTCGGCCTCTCTGGTGCTCTGTGATTGTGTCTCTCTGTCTGATCGTGTTTCCCCGGGTAAAGAGGTCCCTTGTTACTCTGGAACAATTACTCCACAGTGCACTCTGTAATTATACTATTATGTAGAATTATTCTCCTCATCCGCATGCACTGTCAATCATCGCTGCACAATTCGTAGATGTGTTTATTTCATATTCACATATGACACGTATGTTCCACCGGCTCTTCCTGTAAGAACAATATCTCAGCATCACTAACATACAATTAGAGCAATATCAGTATTTTCTTACAGATTAATAGAATCAACTTGTTTTATTTTACATATCCTGTTAATTCTTACCTTAACATGCAGTGTCTCATAAATCATTCCTTATTCTTTGTTTTTACCACAGGCTGTATGAGATGAAAGTCTTTTACTGTGGTAAAACTAATCAAACAAACAGGCCTCCGTCAGATGGGAGCCGCCGACCTCCCCTGTTGGAAGGTAATTAAAAGAAGAGCGTGTTATCCATCGCTCCTCATTAATGTACATGGAATTAACCATTTTCATGGGAGTGGGACGGGGAGGAGGGGATCAACCAGGAAAATCCATGGAGGCTTTAGAGCAATCTCTCTCTGTCAGGTCGGTCCAAACGGGGAGGGTCGGCTCATTACGGCCCCCGCAGGAGATGAATGGGTCAGTCAGGCAGCAAGGAGAGCTGGGCTGGGCCGCTGCGCTGACAGACAGATCCACACAAGGAGTGAGTGTGTGTGTGTGCATTTGTGAATGTGCATTTGTGTGTGTGTGTGTGTGTGTGTGTGTGTGTGTGTGTGTGTGTGTGTGTGTGTGAGGGAGTCAACAACAACCCAAAAATACTCAGCTGCATGTTCCTACTTTGGCCGGGAGCAGGTGTGCAGAAGGAGCCTGCATGCTGGGATACAAAGCAGGGTTAAGACTCTGAGGTGTGGAGTCAACAATCATCATGATTTAACTTTGACCCCATGGAGAGGGGCCTGTCACATCTGGCCAGCTGAGGCCACGAGCACAGAAGCAGAGGACACCCCAGAATAACACTCCTCTGAATTATCTTATCTTCCTTTGTCTTCAAGAACAATTCGGATGAAAAGAAAGTTTTTAAGAAAATCGTACGTATGGTTTTTGATTCTTATTTAGATTTACTTGCAAGGTAGTGAAGCTCAAAGGGATTTGAGCCTGTTCCTACATTCACCACCAGATGGTGGTGTAGTCCTTTGTTGACACTTCCACTAGGATTTATTTGAATAATGGGGAAAAGGGAGATTTAATAATTAATTAGATTTGAAACACATCTGAATTTCATGTTGGTAAATAAAATAAATATATTAGAAAAATATATTAAAATCCTGCTTGTTTACTGTCACGTTTTCTTCATATAATTGTGTTGTGTGCCTGATTAATGATTATGATCATTGTTGACTTATAATAATGATAATAACAACAACATTAATATTTTTTTATTATAATGAAACATAATTAAAGTATTATTACTATTATTAGACTGCATTCACCTTTACAAGTTCCATTCACACATTCATACATACTGAACCTTTCTATCACACATTCACACTCTTATTAAACATCTCCCATGGGCAATGTAGGGTTCAGCCTGCAGACTGGGGTCAGGAATCGAACCGCTGATCTTCAAGTCGCTGTGCAACTGTGACACATTGGCACAGGGAGTTAATGCTGTTAATATGAATCCACTCATCCAGTGAAAGGGTGAGGCTCTGTGGTTGGTGTTAGGTGAAGAGGGCTAGAGGAGAGTTAGACGTGATCACATCAGATTAGAAGATCTGTGAACGGCACAATATGAATTGATATATCTGCTCATGGTTCAGAGCTGTGTAATGAGACTGTGGGGCTACTTGTTCATTAAAATCTATCGATTCATTTAATAAATTGGATTAGAACAATTACAGTATGTATCACAGCACCACATCACACACATCACAGCACTTGTGTGACATCGCCGAGGGACAAGCACTTGTAGCACACGCCGCAGCATGAAACACACACACACACACACACACACCGTGTAGCATTTTGCTAACATTCTCCTTTCCCTCTGCTGTCATTCACATTAGCAGACCACACTCCAGTGGCGGGACCTCGGGCTAATAGGTCCAGACGTTATTATCACTGACCACTGGCTTTTAAATGAAAGTAATACACCTCGAATAGGTCATCAGCATTGTAGACAGCGCACTAAGGCTAAATGTGACTCATTATGTTCACGATTGTTCCGGTGTTGTTGTTGTTTTTCTGGTTTGCTTGCTTGTATGTGGCATCACAGCCCTTCATCAGTACGAGAGAATGTCAGCTATCATTAGCTGGGGATAATTGCGGGGCAGAGTTTCACGCGGTCTCCTGTCTTCTTTTCAGATGACTGAGCGAGCGTGTGGGCTGCTCCAGCACGAGTGTGTGTGAACGCTGACAGGATGATGATCATCTCTTACACACAGCCACATCTCGGTTTGACCTTTCACAATGGCAGCGTGGACACCCACAATTAGTCTCATCCAAATGAATTGGCTCCCTCACTCCGAACCAAATTACATCACAGCGCCTCTCTCTGTCTCTCTCTCTGCGTCTTTGCCTCTTTTCTATACCTACATTCATAGTTTTCCTTTGTCTTGTGCAAGATGTGTCTCTCCACAGTTTGTCCTTGTTTTGTTGCTGTATTAAAGAAGTCCTTTATTCTTGGCTGTACAGATGAATGTTTTAATGCTTTGACCGGTCTCAGCAGCAGAAAACCACCTGGGGTTTTGGCCATGTTGTGAACTAGAATGACACTCAGGGAATTTAAGGCCCAGCAGTCCCTTTAAATTCAATCAAGCCGCACCAAATTTCACACATTCGTAAATATAGGTTTTTCAAATCAAGATCCATGAGTTATTCTTCGGAAGAACAGTTGAAAACAGTTGAAAAACAGCCTCTAACGCAATGTTAAAGAATGCCAATAAAATCAGATAAGCCCCCTAATCCGAGTCTGCACAAACATTTAATGGCTTGTTCTCTGACGCATTTGCGGAATCCTTCCAGCATGAAGCATCCTTCTGTTCAGTTTCTCTGTTTCATCTTGCTTAGAAACAAGCAAATATACAAACCAACCATCAAACAAGTGGAAAGTAGTGAAAACACAATCTCTTTTCCACAGACATACAAGGGACAACACAACCACACACTCAATGAACAGTCTCTGGCAAACTCGATGCTCTGCTGCAGTGTAAGTCGTGTGACTCCAGCACGTAACCTCTTCATGCCAAACCAATACAAACTACAAACCTATCAAGTTTAATGTTGATCTGTTCCGTATCTTTACAACATCCTGCTGACAAACCAACAAACGAGCGGAAAGGGGTGAAAACATAATCTGCTCTCAACTCTTGGACGAATCACATAAAACCTTCCCATGATTCCTCTGTTAATGATAGGGGAGTTGGAGAAGTGATCTTTAAAAGCAATTAAACCCAGGATGTCTTCTGTTTTGCCCATTACACTAACCAGCGGGTGGAACCAGAAGTTGGCAATCCAACATGTAAAGTGTGTGGTATCTATCAGCCACAGATTGGGGGGGGGGGGGGGGGGGGGGGGGAGAAGGAAGAAAGGAAGTGGAGATAAGAGGTAAAATAAGTTAAAACATGTGTGAAGGCAGGTTTGTACTTTAGAAAGAACAACAACCCTGTCTCCAAGAAACAACCTTCACAACAGAGGGGTTGTTATCGTTGGAAAACAAATGTCCTTTCCATTCAGCACCCTGAGGAGATATTTACAGGTTTGTACCTCACTGTCGATTGCGTAGGAGCTTCAGGCCTCTACTGTCCCATGATCATTCACTTGCTTATCCCTATGAGGTCCTGCAGATGGGAACTGAATCCAATTCATTGGCACGTTTGAAAATGATGTTATAACTTGCGCAATTTCCTAATATCTATTCAAAACATGTGCCTGGATTTGACTTAATGGTTCCATTACAATGTGTTTATTCCTCAGGGACAAAACAAGCCTCTAATGTTGATTTCAATCTAACCAAATGTTGAAAAACACTTTTTTGAATTATGGCACGAGGGCTGGGACATGTTTGGATAAATTCAAATGTCCAGTATTTGTAACTTTAGCATCATATTTAAAAACCAAAAGCAAATTCAATGTAATCACAGGCTAACATACATCGTGACCTTTAATTCGATTTCAGACGCAGCTCCTTGTTCCGCCAAGGGCATTTTCCAATGCCCTAATATGGCTCCTCTGAACGAATTGCTGTTCATCCGGATCCCGGTGAGCCCCCCCACCCCCCGGCTCTGTGTTCCTCAGTGACCCTCCGATGTGGGCCTGCCTGCCCGCCTGCCTGTCTGTCTGAGCGGCTATAAAAGCTGCCACCTCGCAGCCAGCGCCGTCATTTCCCCCCCAATCCGCTCCAGGAAACCTTTTCAGCGAGAGACGCACTTCACCATGTCGCTGGCCGTGCGCGCACCACTGCTCCTCTTCTTCATCTCCCTCTCCTCCAGGATGGGGCTCAGCCGATACATAGAGGTAAGATCCCGCTCACACCAGTATATAAATGTACTTGAGCCAACGCAAGGTGGAATGAGTCACGCAGGGTGAATTTGTAAAAGTAAAGAACTTGTCTCTGTGTGTGTGATGTGTGATCCAGGACGTGGAGGCTTCAGATGGGTTGTATTCTCTGCTCAGTTTGGACCAGAAGAGAGACTCAGAGGATTATATTTTCCGTCGACCTCTCAGTAAGTGCTGCTGTGAATAAAGCTTAATAGTCAATAATTGCTCTGAACTCTGTTTATCCACTTGGCAAACAGCATGTCAAATAAAACACATAATTCAAAGCGTTGAGTGCAGCGATGTTCACTGTATCTATGGTAAATGGTTTGTATTTATATATCAGCTGTTCTAGTCTTGATAACCACTCAAAGTGCTTTACATACAGTTTGTCATCCACCCTTTCACACACACATTCATACAGTGCATCTATTAGCGGCACTTTGTTTTCTATGAGGGGCCATTCAGGGTTCAGCATCTTGCCCAGTGACACTTTGGCATGCACATGGGGAAGACTGGGATCGAACTGCCGACCTTCTGGTTTGAGGACGACCGCTCTACCCCTCAGCCACAGCCACGCCATGCAGATACGATAGAGTCAATCAATCAATCAATCAATCAAAAATCAATCATCTCCAACCTGAAGGTCGGCAGTTCGATCCCCAGTCTTCCCCATCTGCATGCCGAAGTGTCCTTGGGCAAGATGCTGAACCCCGAATTGCCCCTCAAAGAACAACAAAGTGCTGCTAATAGATGCACTGTATGAATGTGTGTGTGAATGGGTGAATGTAAAAACTGTACTGTAAAGAGCTTTGAGTGGTCATCAAGACTAGAAAAGCGCTATATAAATACAAAACCATTTACCATTTACATCTTTACAGTGTGTAGCCTGCATGTGTAGTAGTGTGCTTGCATGTGTGTATTTAATGTGTCCAAGTGTGCAAGTGTCCAAACTGAAATATGATCAATGAAGACGTCAGTGTTATTGTAAGACTTTTCTTAGAGTCCACATCTATCAAACTCCACGCAAGTACATCAGCTGTTTTTAATGTTCAAAGGAAACCTCTCTGGTCAACACTTGCGTCTCTTGAACACTGAACACTTTGTTGTTTTTGACCCTAAAGCTAATTACCGTCACACTTTCCCCGCATGATTTTTCAAAGAGCAAACCAAATAAAAGTGGTTTCCTCAAGATCTAAAGACGGGCAAAGATGTTCCATGAATCCTTTCCACTGTTACAATCAACCAATGAAGTTTTTCTCATGTGTGTGTTTGTTTGTTTAAAGGATGCTTCGACATGCTGGCCACAGATGGTTACTTCTCCTTTGCGGCGTCTCGTCCACAGCTCGCCTGTGCTGCTTTCATCATCGCCGAGCCCAGTGAGGTCATCAGCTTGGAGCTGTTTGACGTCAATATCGACTGCAGCGCTGGAGATTTCATCAAGGTTGGCCCCACTCACCCGAAAGAAAAACAGCACCCACACATCCTCAGCCCTCACGGAATGAGGGAGACAGGAAGTTCATTGCTTTTTCGATTTAAACCCTGAATTCTATTTCATCTCGATTGAAATGGTGACAAACAGGGTTGAGGCAGCGTTAGGGGGCCAAACACCACACTGGATCTTCTGTGCATTGGTCACGTTAGTCAGAGCAAGTGTGGGAAGAGGAGGCTTTGGTTCTGAAGCCAAGCCTTCAGGTTCAGTGTGGGCCAGCCTGGTTAAAAAGCTTGACAGGGAGAAAACACTGGGAGTTCTGGAGGCTGGGCCGAGGTGTTTGTGAGTCTGTTTATCCACAGCAGCTGCACACATCGGCATGAAGTCATCACGGGTTGCTCACACAGACACTTAACACCACACCTCTTCATCTCCTTTCTGCTTCTTTCTTCAAACATGATTAACTCAATATTTATAGAGCAACATTTTCATTGGATAATGGTAAATAAGATCTGTGGTGGGTGCTGTGAATCCTGTTGGACTGATAGCCGTAGAAAAGCCACCTTAATGAACAAATTAAAACAATTTCACTATCTTCAAACATCAGCGGATGCTTGAATCAAACTTAAATAAAATTAATTTCAGAGACGGGCATGTTGGTAAACTGAGAAATGGATACAAAATACTTTTTTATAGTATTTACTCATCTTTCGCTGTAATCGATAGGAAGCCATTTATTAATCTAGCATGAAATATAGATCTGCTCCCATTGTCCAACATGTTCACGTCGTAGTGGTTGTAAACAGAAACTAGTCATATTATAGTCCAAAATAAAAACGTCCAGCTTGATCCGAGGGATTTTCTCAAGGTCCAAGTGAACACTGATATACACCTAAACTTCATATGTTCAACTCTAAACCAATGTTGTCCTTAGAGTAACATTAGAACTGCCTTGCCTGAATTGATCAAATAAAGTGTGCGATCACTGTAACTTTTCCTCCCCCAGATATTCGATGGCTGGGTCCTGAAGGGAGAGAAGTTCCCCAGCAGTCGGGACCACCAGCTCCCGATGCACCAGCGCTACACGGACTACTGCTCCTCTCCGGCATCAGGAGCCTCCAGCCGCTCCTCCCAGAACGTCGCCATGATCTTCTTCCGCATCCACAGCCCCGACAGCGGCTTCACCCTCGCTGTCAAAAAGCTGCACAACCCCTTTCGTGAGTCCTGCTGCACACATTTGAAACCAATTTATGGCGTAACACTTTCAGATGAAAATAAACAGATGCCAAATCCATGAAAGGGGAAATTGCACAAGAAATTATGATAAAAAAAACAGGATAAACAAGCACCAAGGACTCGCATCCAAATCAGATTTGCGTTGCTTGTGCTTTGAGGTGGAGGGATGGACGGGTGCAACTCGCTTGTGTGCATGCATGTGTGTTCTTCCTGGACATTTGCGCTTGGTTGAGCATTAATCAAGGCCGAGAGCGACAGGAAGAGATTGAATGAGAGGGGGTGCACCTGTTCTCCAGTTGCTTGACAAACACGGCGTTAACACTGTGTCAGGCAACATAACATAACAATCCCAGTCTGGCTGCGAGACAGAGAAGGAGCACTGACACACAGGTTGACTGGATTATCTGTAGCAGGGCAGCGTGAATCTCAGACAGGTTTTTGAGGCTTTATTCATACGTTGACCCTCTAATATTTCTTTATTTTATCTCACAGCAAGCCTCTGGTGTGTCGCTCCAACTGGATAAGACTGGCTGTAAAATAGAGTTTATATGTGTGTGTGCAATTATGTGATATATATATATATATATAATTCATGTCATAAATTCTGTCTCTCAACTTTTGTAGACCCTATTTGGCCAATAATGAGTCCCTCAAAGTTTATGCTCCCTGTGGGACAGTTAGTTTTGAAATTGCTGTAATGCTGTGACGAGGGACTTTTATTAAAACCAGACTTTACTTTATTTCTTCCCGCCCTTTGTAAACGTTAGGGACGGATACCATCATAAAAATGGAAATGCGATACACTTGCACAACAGTCGAGAGTCATTCACATGTTGCTCTTGCCAAACAGATAGTGCTCCGTGATATTTGTTCCAACATTCTCCCCTCAGCGCTGAGCGCCAAGGCTCATTTACCATGAAAACGTCTCTAAATGAACAACAGGCCGGCAGGAGTAAAGTGTTCCGACTCCTGTTGGCGCCTGCCTAGTCTACCATACTGTTATCAATTCAAATTTCATTATTTTCTCATCTTTGTCATCAGAACTGCGATTGGATTTCCATGCTCGTCCCTAATTGTGTCCCCTCCCTGCAGTCAGCCTTGATTATATCCAATTTGTGACATGAGGTGTCAATAATGAGTTTCTCTAGCGATGGGGAACCGTTCATTTGAAACCTCTGCTTGTGTGTGTGTGTGTGTGTGTGTGTGTGTGTGTGTGTGTGTGTGTGTGTGTGTGTGTGTGTGTGTGTGTGTGTGTAAAGCCTGCAACATCATGTCTCAGAGTCCAGAGGGCAGCTTCACCATGGTGATGCCACACCAACGCAGAAACTGCAGCTTCTCCATCATCTACCCCGTGGAGATCCGACTGACAGAACTCGGCCTGGGGCAGGCCAAAAGCAACGAGCTCAGCCTGCAGGTGAGACACGTACAGACTGATGAACAGACAGACCGACAGACAGATAGACATACAGACAGACAGACAGATGGACAGAGAAACAACCTGGTTTTTCTTGCAAAATAAACTTACTGTCCTCTCCAAGTGCTCTCCTTTGACTGGAACAATTCTTTAATTTATTACATTTATGGTGCACAGAAGACAGAAGGCCTCTTGAAAGACTCTGTGGTCTGTGGTTTAACTATGGAGCTGCCACTGTCATAGCAGACCGTTGATATCAGATAGTGTGTTTTTCTCAGTAAAGCCACAGACATTGGAAAGTGATTTATATGTGGTTTGTCCATGTACCAGCTACATTAACCATATATTAAATATTTCCCTCAGCTTGAACAAATCTTTTCAGCAATAAATCAGAGGGGAAACAGTGGTTCTAGTAACGTGGTCGCAGACGTCTGTGCCTGTACATCCGATTTGTTTGGCAGCCCACTTCAGTCTGGTGCTCAGTAGGAGCCATTAGATAGGATGTAGGATGATGAAAAGCTACCTAACTACTGCATTCATGAAAAACTAGAACGTGTAAGTGGAACAAAAAGTAATTCAGTGTGATTATTAGCCTCCAGGATCATCTGGAACATCGTTATCATATCGTCATGGGTTCAGAAGCTACAACAAATACTTTGAGGTTTCTGTGAAGTTAGCGTCATGTGGTTGACTAATATTATTTATAAATATAGAAAGTTTTCACTTAATTTATTATTTAAAGTTTTTAGAATCTACAATTTTTTTAATAAAGGTTTTCATGAAAGTACAGTTAAGTTACTTGATATTTAAATATTTTGTCACTGTGAGATTTTTGTATATTGTCCTATTCATAAATAAAAAAAACTTAAATCCAATTACCAACACACACACACACACACACACACGCACACGCACACGCACACGCACGCGCAAGCGCACGCACACACACACACACACACACACCTCTAATCAACATGTTGTTGTTCTATCAAATCAGGTTTAAATTGTACAAACACTGAAGTATAAAAAGTATCAGATTTTTTGAAGAGGCTAAAGCTGCAACCTCTAGTTTCCAGTCTTTATGCTAAGCTAACTGGTTTCCAGCCTATTTAATGTTTATGTTCAGATATGAGAGTCTCTCTTCCTGTTCAACTCTTTGCATGAAAGTGAATGAGCAAAAAGACCCTTCCTTTGACCAATAGAAGTTTCATGTTCCCTGTTCTGACCTTTTCCATATTTATTTTGCCACATGTGGATATCGTAACAAAAGTGAACTAAAAAACCTTGGCAGCGAATTTTTGAAAAATATTGTCACTGAAAGAAATCCAAGGTTTCGGAGGGTCATCCAAAATGAATGTTTGCTGACACACCCTGATGCTCTGCTCTGCCAGGTTGGATATTAAACTTCTGTGGTAGGATGTCTAATCAAAACAATAAAAATAACAAAAACTGACCATTAAATAATCACTTTTATGTATTAACCCTTTTTATTGAACATTCAATAAAGATTTTGGCTAGTTTCTGATGTGTAATGTATTGGAACCAGTTTAAAATGTAGTGAAGAAAGATGCTTGAGTCAAAACCAATGCAAAGAGGCTTTAATCAATATTTGATGACATCAATATATCAAATGACAAAGTGAAAACTATTAATGAATCACAGAATTATCCCGGGATCTGTAGCTCTCCTTCGCTTGAAGGAGTTTCAGATCATTGTTCAGCAGTCCAGCGAAGAAAACTCTGCTTATATTCATATTTGCAAGTAGATGTTAATATCGCTTTAACTGCAGAATGTTTGTGCTGCTCGCTAACAGGTTTACCACATCAATTTAAAATGTGAAGATTTGTCATTGTTAAGTTCATCGTTCGTTCAAAGCCAGAACTCCAGAGCTCAGAGTCAGAGAAGGACAGAAACTGTGTAAATCCTGTTGTTAACAGGCCGAGCCTAATGAAAAGGCTCCTGAAGATGTTAGCAGCTGGTCGGACACTGGCTGCCAGACTACTGACATCATGATTAACGGTCAGTTCTGCGTTTACAGGGCCAAATACAACAGCCTATTCAAACATTGAGGAAAGTTGTAGGTGTTCCGTCAACAACTTCAAAGATTGTTTGCATTGAGCGAATACAGCTGCTTGGATCATATAATATGTCAAAAGTAAGTGATAAATGAGGAGAATAGATATTTATGAACTCAGGGTTGAAATCCTGAAGGTAAATAATCCTTTTTATTGACAGTGATCACCTCCGAGAGCGCAAATGTTTCATCGAAAGTTCCTCTCAACCTTATTTCACCGGGTCATTGTATCCTGGGCTCAGAGCCACCCAAGACAACTGGTTTTAAGAAACACTAACAAGCCGAATCATTGTTTCCACTCTAGCAGAATCATAACATGTGCAGCCGGAGCGTTCTCCACACAGTGCTATGGCCAGAGGACTGGCCTAAGCAATGCTGGCTATTACTTCTAACCACACACTCTGTTCACAGTTCGCTTGTTATCTTATTCCTTGTCAGGAGGAAGATGTGTAGCATTGCTTTTGCAACTTTGTGCCAGTAAGAGACAAGACACAAGAAAATATGTTTGTCGTAATAGCAGAAGTGATGAGTTGCCTTATTTTCACTTTAGCAACTGAAGACGCCGTTGTTTGTGTTGTACAGAGGCAGGTGTGGTCGGGCTGTTCGGGGTCAGGTGACTACGTGGAGCTGCTGGGGGGGAATGGGGTGGACACCTCCAAGATGTTCCCTGTGGCCGACCTCTGTTTCTCCCTCAATGGGCTCGGTGAGTCTGAGACGCTCCAGTTTACCTCCAGCGTGAATCTGTTTTTTTTTTTTTGTAATAGCAGGTTTCCATCGGAAGGTTTTAATATGTGAATCCGTCCTCTTGCTCTGTCACATGACTATTACTATACAGTTTTATTTAATGCTTAAACCTACCAATGACTTTCCCTGAATATAACCTGGATTTTTCAAACACATTTCACCATGTTTATTCACAAAAACATTTGAATTGAACTGCAGCTGCACATTTCAGAAAAACTCTCTTCATCAAATGCGCTGCAACAGAAAGTTCCTTCTAGAATATATTGCATACAGTATATTTTCCAATTATGCAGAGATCATGCAGGAGATCAGTACTTCAAATGAATGGGAAGATTCTTCATCGTGAATTAATTTCAATACAGTTTTATTGGTAGAGCATCAAATTGCTATCATCTGTATACATACATTATAAATCACTAAACATGCAAACTGTATTTTACAACCTGATTTTACAATTACAAAAGTAAACACTAATACATTTCCATCTATATTTATGTGAGTGATTGTGCACTTATGCCCTTAAGAGTATATGATTAAGAATCGTTTATTATCATCGAATGAATGAGCAATTTCTACATTTTCAATCGCAATATGCTGTACCAAAGATTTGTCCTTTGATTTATACACTCGTAATAACGAGGCTAAGCAGGTCTGGCTACAGAACAAAATGTCCTGCGTGTGTTCTTGTGTAAAATATCTGTTTTTCTCTTTGGCCCTCAGCCCAGATGAAGATTGGTTGCGATAACTCAGTTGTGAGGCTGGTGTCCAGTGGGAACTACATCAACCGAGTTTCCTTCCAGTACCGACTACTGGAACAGAACGAGCTCCCCAAGACCCGAGAGAACAGTCTGGATAATTTCTGCTCTGTGGAATGAGACCACACACACATACGCGCACATATAAACCGACGGACTCACATGTGAACGTGCGCACACGGCCACACGGCCATTCGCTTCTCTGTAAATAGACCAGTTTAATGAAAATCCCCCATTTGACAAATGCTGTCAATACACATTTTGTATTGTTATTGCCAGATATTTTATTTAGTGTCATTTGAGTATAGAGTATTTATTTGAATATGTTATTTTATTCCTCTCAATTATTTCTATGTTACTTATACATGATGGTGAATATACTTGTTTTCCTTTTAGTCTTGATCTGTGACATATTTCCTCTGTTGGCGAGAGCAACATTCCCTCTGTTTATATCAGTTTGTGTACTTTTGGAGGGTCTTCATCTCTCCTGTCTCATGTTTATATCACCATGACAATTTAAAATAAATATGACTTGCATGACAAAGCACATCTTTTAATGTTCGGCTTCATGTTCGGCTTCATGTTTTGCTTGTGTGCCTCTGCAGGATACATCCGTTTTACCTCAAAACCAGAATATTATTGTGCTCAGTAGAACTGAATAAATACGGTAATGTTCTTCAGTCTGTTCAGCAGTAAATACAACTAGAATCACACTTAGTGGAACATATACCTTAGCCAAGGCCCAACAGTCCCCTTATGAAACCACATTTAAATTAAATCATCATTTGCATTAGCTGTATTGCACACACTCAGTCCCTTAAAAATGCAGAGATCTCTCCACAAACTCTCATGGAAATCAGTGTGTATTGCATAATCCTGCTAACTAACAAACACAGATGAAAAAACAAATTCCTTGGGCGAAGGCAAAAAAAAGTAATTGTGTGCTACTGATATTATTCTTTAAGTGGAACTAACAGATACAGTACATATCTATGAGTCTCCCTATACTCTTGGGTTTGATCAGGGCAGGTGATAAGAGAACAGAGACAGGGGGCCATGCATCTTTTCACTTTTGCAGAAGGTCATTTTGGATCCCCACATCTTTTTACACAGAAACTGTGGAGATGTAAGTGAGAATTATAAATTATAGGAACAAAACAAGGTAACTCCTGACAGACTATTAGTGCATCGCCTCATCTAGAGTGTTAAATATTCTGCAATTATTCATCAATGAGGTTAGGCACGTTCATCATTTTATGAAGGGCTCATATCAATACCCGAATGACACTCAGTACAACACATACGTCTGCCGAGACCCAGCGGTCCCCTAAAATTCGCACAGAATTGCACACACTCATATTCCTATTAATCCCTGGGGGAAAGGGGAAAATGTCCCCACGTCAAAGAGAGTGAAACAGCCTTTGTTTGGATCTGCCCCAAAAAGTAATGCGTTCTCTCTCTGCCTATGTCCCATCCTCCCATCAAGTTTCGTGGAAATCTGTTGAGTAACTTTTGGTGGAGGTCAAACATGCTGGTCTGGGGTGGGGTATTTGAATCTGATCTCAAATTACTGACAAAATATTGAGCCATATATTTATATGGGTGAAAAGCCATTAGAGTTATAAAACTAATCAGCAAGATCATAAAGTTAATTCCAAAACATACTGGGAGGCAAATTTGACTAAGCTGAAACAGGAGGTGATCATGGTTCCTCTGGTTCTGCTTAAAGATCAGTTCTGGTGGGCTGGCCACAAACAATAGATTTTGGTCTAAAAGATGTGAAAAGACTGTTGCAATAATCAAGACATGAAGAAATAAAAGGATGTAAAATGGTCTGTGTGTCTTTAAGAATAAGGAAAACATTGGGTTTTTGACATGAAAACAGAATATAACCAACTTTATGGACATTTGTGGTCTTAAGTGAGATGTTGCTACATCAACTGGCGGAACTGCCTTGAAATTTATGACATTTATGAGCCCGATAGGATCAATTGTAGAAGATTCCTTAACTTCATAACAGCGTCAGGTCCAGTTCTTTTGTTTGTTATCTGCAAAAACTAAAGACATTCCCTACTCAGTTTTACTTTGTGCATTGTGCTAACGAGCTAATGCTAACCATAGACTGTATATGGATGACATCACAGCTCCCCAAAAGTGAAGCCAAAGCATCTCAGTCGCCACCTGGTGGCTGGCTTCAGTGTAGGTCATAAATCCCATCTCCTCTATGTTTGCAGATGGGGCATTGACCAAACTGAAAATTACCCGTCCGACATGATGATTAATAAAATGGGTTGAAACATTACGATTAACAGCTGAGACCGACTCACGATATCTGGGATATTTTAGCTTAATTCCAGGAAAATGGGAGGAAGTGAAGATGCATCATCCATCTTTATATACAGTCTATAATGCTAACACATAAAACTAATGGTGAGCATGTTTGCATTATTACAATTGCATTCAGCTAAAAGCATCACTATGCATACGCTCAGCCTCAGAGAGCCTCACAGAGACTTTCCTGTGGAGTCTTTGTTTAAATTATAGGCTTTCACTGCCCTTTAATCATTGGTGTTTGGTTTCCATAAAGTAGATTCCAGAGGAATAAAGTCCAGTTTTAGATCTAATGCTTGCGGCGTAGTCATTGAAAGACCCTGCAATGTAAATGTGTATGTGTATTCCAGTGTATTAAAATATGTCCTTGGCAATTAGTATTAAGCAATGACGCATGCGTTCCGCTTGTTTTTTTGTAATCCAATCTGTTCCAGACACAAACTCCGAAATAGCTTTCATAGTGGTTGATCACTGCTCAGAATGGAAAAGGCTTTACACAGAGAGCACGGAATCACAGAATACAATGTTGTAAAATGGTGAGAATGCAGGTTGGCTTGTGACCCTTCTCCATCGCTGACTGTTCAGCCCTAATCTCTGAAATACTGTACAGTTGTGGATCCTCACTCTGAATGAATGTGCAGCTCTTAATGGGATTATCCCACAAGCCTCAGTGCTCTCGTTCCCCTCAACATCCTCCTAACCGGCTCGCTTTTGATCTTCTCCTTACGTGGAATTAATCTCAAACCTGCTCAGCCGCGATGATTCAATTAACCAGCGGATGTCTTTTTTCGCTCGATGTGTTGCAATTTTCAGTCTTCATTAAGGAACAAAATGCACTTTGGATGCCATCGAAAGGGATAAAGTCTGTGTTTGTTGCTAGCGCCGGGCACAGCAGTCTTTAATAATCAGAAATGTATTTATAGTGGCCTGTGATGGTGGACTGGGAATGAGTTTGTCACTTGTTAGGCCAAGAGGGGTCACACGTCCTTGTGGATGATACGTTGCCCAGCACTGAATGAGACATAGTGTTATTAATAACAATATTGTAAGAGAAAGAGGAAATTATGTTTATTTAAGAAATTATCCACACTGGGCTGGTTAGTAAATATGCCACTGAGAGAAAAATCTGTTACTGCTATTCTACATGTTTTATAGACACCTAGTTTTAGACAAGCAAGAATCCCCTGTCAGAGAATAACAGCTGATTAAGTTATTTTGCTCCCGGGACACTGCATTGACTGCTCCAATATTTAATTCTAATGTCAAAATTATTATTAGCTATTGAAAATGACCCCCTGATCAAGATTAAGGTATATATATATATATATATATTGTACTTTTTCGTGTGTGTTATATACTGTTGGATAGTATTTTTTGATATAAGGTAGGAAGAGAGGGCAAGAGTTGTGAAAAGGTCCCTTTAATGTGAGTCTTAATCCCGAATCCGGGGCACCGCCATTATTGGCTTTAATCAACAGCAGCTAAAATAACTATAAACTGTTGTGAAAATGAAGTGGAGTAAAAAGTACATTGTTTTCTAATGTACGCAAACTTACTTACTGTAAGTAGAAATATTTTAAGTTTTAAAAGTAGTTTTTTACTTAAGGTACAAATTAGATTCAACCTTTGCTCTGCATGTTACAGACCATGATCGTCTCAATTACAGATTAATGAGAATTCCTGTCTCAACAACAGTATCCGATTAACTATTATGTGTCTTCAGTGGCAGCAACAGACCAATTCAGTCCAGATGTTATCGTTAAAAGGGGCACTTGTAAAGTGTTGTTTTTTTTGCTATTACCAACATTATACAGTAAATGTTAATTGCATGATGTAATGGCTTTTAGATTAGCTCCCATATTAACAACCCTTTTACCGTGAAATTCTGTTTGCCACTGGGTGGCAGAGAGCAATCACATCTGCCATGACATAACCAAAAGAGGGGGTGGTGCTGGGGTCGGTGACGTGAACCCAGTCCTGGAACATGCACACAACATGCTCTCATGTGCCACAATGACAGGGCAGGTAAAGGATTTTGACCAGTGTGAGATAGCTCCATGACTTTAGAGGGTTGGAAACTGACGTTGTATTATTTCTGTTCGATTTGTTAGTAACAAAGTCTTATAACCATCATCAAAAACATATAACAGCCATCATCAAAACCAGAACCTACTTATTGACACAACCGAGTGTTACTCTGCTGTTGGGATAATAACGTTTTTTATTTCAAATTCTGATTTTGTAAGTAAGTTTTCTCTTTCCACTTTCTAAAAAGCATGTTTTTCAAAAACCACGAATGTATTTTTTATGTAATTTTTCTCTTTCTCTTTCTTTCTTTGACTATTTTGTTGAAGTTAACATTTAAAACCAGCTGAATTGGGTGAGTGTCTATCTGTGAGGAATACTGACTAAAAGGTTAGGGCTACTGAAGAAGTTACTCATCAAAACCGTTTTCATAAAACTGGAGACAACAAAAGTGGATTTGTTACTTATGACTAATCGCTTTGAGTGCTGCTATGTTCATGTATTTGTGCAAAGTGATCAGTTATTGGCTCAAGCCCCATATAGATGGATGGATTGATGGATGGATGGATGGATGAATGAATGAATGAATGAATGGATGGTTGGTTGGTTGGTTGGATGGTTGGATGAATGGATGGTTGGATGGATGGGTGGGTGGATGGGTGGATGGATTCCATTCAAATCGGTTCAGTCCAGTGACTATTTAGGATTCTTTGGCTTCTATATATTGTTGATGATTTTTACAGCAAACCAAACTGAGCAAAGATACCTCATCCATTTACTTGATGTTCTGCAGGATCTGAGATCTATAATCGTACAACAGAACAAACTTAACTGCCTATAAAGTGTAATAAAGCAAAGAAAAACAAGACCTCAGTGTTTGAAATGCAAAGACAGCCAGATCCTGCAGGCAGCTTGTTCCTTTCACCTGACAGCTCGGAGCTTAGAGAAACTGGCAGCAGAAAAACAAAACAAATCATGTTGATAAGTAAGTGTGTATGATATGATAGAAAGAGCATAAATCAGCCTCACATCAAACACAGTCAGTTAATACACATTCATCGGTCAAAGCAAACACACACACACACACACACACACACACACACACACACACAAACACACACACACACACACACACACACACACACACACACACACACACACACACACACACACACACACACACACACACACATGTAGATTGCTCAACATTTCTCGACCAGTGATCTCCCAGCGATCTGTGATCTCAGCTCAGAGCGTCTCTTTGCCTCTGTGGAGAGAATTAAAATGGCATTTATATGATTTACTTGAAGGTTTCACATTCAGTTGTCACTCAAAACCTCAGAAGATGTAGCTGAACTGCACTGGATCTGTGTGATCTCACCTATTTGGGGAATTTTTAGCTGTTCTACGCACACAAAGAACAACAACAAAAACAAAATCATCCCATTTATCAATTTGACTTCCCTCAGTTCATGTGACTCATGAGGCCAACTGCTCTAATCAAGTGTGGTCAAGTGTGATCGTATAGTGAGCAATAGCTGACTCATGGAATATGATTTTATGCGTGATTTACTTAGTGAAATCTAAAATCTTTTGTTTCATTATCTGATGGGAAATACAAATTGCAGTTACAAAAATAAAAAAAGTGGTGATTACATTTTTTATTAGCTGTATAGATAAATAAGCGGTTTGAGTAAGTCAGTTCCAAATAGGTAAAATCTGTCTTTAAAGCAGATTTGTAGATTTGTACGTTTCTCAACAATACATATTTCACTATTTATAGTTCTTTTCAGCGTCAACAAACACACTCTGCTCACAATATACACAGACAAAAATACTAACTCAAATCTAACCAATGTGTATGTGTGTGAGTGCATCAGCTCTCACAGGATCTACACATGAGCCAAATGTATAAGCCTAAACCTGAAAATATTGATTATTATAACAAATCATTGACTTTAACTAGTAACTTCTTTCCAATGGTTTTCTTGTTATAGGAATTTATTGTCATTCGCTCATGTAAACATGAGTTAATCACGAAAGAGTTGAGTACAAAACAACAGCTGTGACTCAAATAACAAAACGCTCGATTGAAAGCTGGAGACCATGTTTTCAATATTTACAACCCAAAGGCAGCCGGGGGTCACAGTTTGCTTCACTGTGGTGATTTGAATGCAGTCGTGAAGAACTTGTGATGTAAAGAAATTAAACAATTGACATGGTGTGCCCTTGTGAAAGAGTAAATCTTCACAGCATTTAAAAATATCACATATAAAATTACAGACCTTTGTTCACTCCCGAAAAAACTTGGTCTGCAATATAAAAGGCAAATAAAACAAGAACACAGGTTTATTAAACAATCACTCCAGGATGTAATTCTTCCATGGCTGTTTGTATTATACTCAATTTATCCATTGGTCTCTCAAATAAACCTGTCAAATGGGAGCATGTCTAATATCAGGGCTGTGGAAGGAAGCTGGAGCTGTAAACTGCAAACCTCACACAGAAAGCCAAGCTGGGATTCAAACCAGGAAAGTTGTGGCTGTGAGGTGACGGTTCTAACCACTGCATCACTGTGCCGACCCACAGCCTCAAGATTGTCTACAATTGTCTACAATAGTACAATAAATGGTCATCAGTAGGTTTTGCTGTTGCCAAATATTCTGTGCCCTCTCTTTCCTTGGTTTTCTTTATTGTGTTATTTTATTTTCTTCTTGTGTTCATCACAGCTCTTACTCACTTACTACATGTTGGTTTGGCACCTTTTGCCTTCTCCTATACTGCCCTCTACTGTAAAAGATGTGAAATGGACTTTGCCAATTCTAAACACAAGACAGTGCTCTTCCAGTTACTGTTCCTCTGTCACACTGATTCGCTCCCAAATTCAATCTTTGTTCCTAAAGCTTTTAATGCCTCAAACACTATATTAGTCCCCATAAACACTAGGAACCTCAGTGTAATGTATTTTGGATTCTGCAGCAATTCTTCATGCTAAAATGATGAAATAAGAGAATAGGTGGGCAGAGAAGAAATGGAGGAAGAAGAACAACAGAGGTTTTTTGCTTTTCTTAAACATTTGAGGTCCATTTATCAAAGTGCAGGTGCAGAAGCATTATAATTAATAATAATTTTTAACCATGACCTCAGAATTCTACTTTTGATTGATCCTGAGACAGTTTTCATTCCTTCTACTTCAGCTGTACATTCATTATGAATTGCTTCATGTCGATCTACAGCTCTGACCCACTTTAGAGTCAACTCTCCGTCAACCCCCGGACCACTTTAAAAACAATGAAAAATAATAATCCAGGCATCTCCTTCCACTTATCCGAGCTTTGTTGTGTCGGCAGCTTGTTCCAGACCACAGTCCTTGCCAACACATTGTTTTAATTTAGCAGTCCTGAAGGACTGTGGTGAACTCCACTGATGTGGTTCTGCTGTGATTTATTTAATCTGTCGAACAGGTCTTTTCTCTGTTGTGCTTGGAGATTCCCCCTCCTCTTATATGCCACTCTTGTTTAGTGTCACCCAGGGGATTCTTCTGGGCCACACTTTATTTACTATATTCATGCTACCTCTGGGGCAAATTATGAACATGCATAATGCTGGTTTTCATTACTTTGTCCGTGTGAACGCTCGTACCACCCATGTGTCCTTTATTTTGACCTGCCCCGATTAAGTCAAACTCTGTATTTCCAGTCATTTCCTGCAGTTGAATAGCTCCAAGTCAGAAATGATTATAAAAACACTTTCTGGGCCCTGCACTATAGCAGCGTTGACAGATTCTCATCTGGTCTTAGCCAGAAAACTAGGTGCTATTTTCAACTCAGAGTTTTCCTTTCACTGTCAGGGGACTAATGTTTTACAATCGTGCTTTGTCCAACTGAGACAGCTTCTTCCTTTCAACTGCACAAGTAAAAAAATGTCATTCGGGCTTTTATCTCCTTCACAATACAAAGAACATCTGCCGAGCACAGTCAATGCAAAACAAAGCACAATAGTTTTCCGATGTTGAATACAGTTCTGCTTCACAGGCAGGTTTAGGATTTTGGATTCAGATAAAAAGAAACAAGTCAAGTCGAGTTTATTTATAAAGCACTGTCTAATAAAAGAGAACACATTGCGAAATGCAAATAAAATAAAATATGATGTGAATAAAAGCAACTTTCAGACACTCAGCCTGTGAGAACATCCAGGTCTTCACTTTAGTCTTAAATGTGTCGTGAGCAGAGGAGCACTTGATTGTGAAAATAGAAAGTTCCACAGCTCTGGGTGCAGCTACAGCCAACGCACCCTCACCCTCACCTTTACGCTTCAGCTTCGACCAAGGAACAAACAAGGAGACTCACACGTGGCAGCACATGCAGATAAAATGTCAAATTGTATTTTCAATGAAAATAAGGTTTATTTTGTCATAGCAGTTTACACTATATACACAAATATTTCAAAATCTACAGTAACTGTTAATTGCATAAAAAAACAAGAGGAAGTTGTACTATACAAGTTAACATCAGAGTAATTACAGAAACAGAGTTTAGAAAATGTTCGTATATTTCAAATAGATTTCAGAGATCACCACTGCGTCCAAAGTTGTTTAATTACCAGTTCTATGTCTTGGGTTAATGTATGTTGGGATTTGGAGAAATTAATTGAGGCCACATAACTTTTCCCTTTTGAAAGTTGATCTTCTCCTGATAGCACAGATGTGTGAGGGTGTAATATTAAGAAAATGAATCTCCTGTTGTTCAAGTGAAGAGGCGACTCATGGCTAAGGGCACAAGAAGAAGAGGGACAAAGACTCCTGGGTGTTTGGCTCCATTACACAGGTTTTCCGAGCAGCATCTGACGCCCACGGAATAAACATTATCGCACATATCGCTCCTCATGCAGTGTTTGGTGATCATGTTTTGAGCAACTGCAACAAATAAAGGCAAGAAAAAAGAAATGTAATAGTTAATTAATATGTGACAAGACGAGAGTGACAGAATTAAATAGTTACTTTTCAAAGATAAAATTGAACCATGCAGAATACATGATGTTAAAGCCAAAAGTGTTGATTAATTACCTATTGTGCTGGCACAGCGGTTATATTGATGAGGACACGTCCATATACGATGGCAGTTGCCGGGGTTATCTTCCCAGCAGGTGTAACACTCCAACCCGTTCACTACAGGCAGAGCAGAATGCAAATGTATAAACTCCACATTTTGCATTACTGATCAGTACTGATTGTTCATCTTCAAATTCTTACCTGCGGACAGCAACACAGAGATAAACGCCAAAGACACACACAGCTTCATTTTGAGCCTCAGACCAAACTTGAAAGTGCAGAGAATAGAAATCGTGTCCGACCTCTGGTGTCAAATGAACTTTATCCACTTCCTTTTGTATTTTTATAGTCCCAATAAATAAAAGCCAACCACCTTGGCTTATTACAAACGATTGGGGAGTGACCAGGCGTTCCTTTAAAGTTGATACTTTGATTTATGTTCTGTTCTGCACATTCATCATCGATTCATTTTCCAAAGAAATTCCACTTTGGAATAAAGAGGCTGTTTAACTTGAGAACTTGTATTCGTCCAGTATTTGCACAAGCTGTTCGTCCAAAACACTACAGCCATCTGAGGTGAAGCCGAGAGTGAAGCTGCCGCACCTGGAGATGTCAATGTGTAACCAATCGATGTTTACACAGCCAAAACACATCAGCATGATCCCTTGTATAGTGCACATATTCTCAAGGTAAAAACTCAACCTCTGGCTCTGGGTTTTCACCATCAAATAAATCTTAGCCTCATTCAGATGTGATAACTGCAGCGTGAATTCTCTACGAGCTCACAGTCACATACACACACAGGCCTTCAGTTTAGATCTCTAATAGCATTAATAGGTCCACGTCATTAATCTGCTGCCGGGGAAAAGGTGAAGCGACTCTCGAGGCAGCAGGATTTAAAGGGACCATTCACCCGAATAATTCAAACGCTAATTTCTCGTGGCAGGGTGCCTTTATTTGTGAAGTGTAATCCCTCTTCTCATCAGAGCATGTGCATAAGATGACACTGACTATGTTGTGGTGTTAAGCGGCCACCCCCACTCGGCCTGTCTGGTGTCTGGTGTCGGTAATGAGATTGGCCTTTTGCCCCTGGATTAAACTCCTTGTATAGGAGGCAGGTCTGAGAGCCGGGTTAACCACCAGATGCACCATTTGAGCACTTTCTAATTTAATTTTTTAATCAAATTGTTTATTTTTTTACTTCTTTTTCATAGTTCATAGTTAACAGTGAAAAAATCTGATCGTTGAAATAATCTGACCCTGGTGCAGTAACTGTCATTATTACCTTGTAAGTCATAGTACAAGACACGTGGGCGATCAGGACTTAATGATAGAGGTGCAAAGGTCGTGACATTATTGTCCCATATAGCTCCATCGTATTTAGTCTGGCAGTCGGCCACGGCCTGATAACAACAGCTCAAAGGTACTTGTAAAGAAATGAGAGGCGTGTGTGTGTGTGTGTGTGTGTGTGTGTGTGTGTGTGTGTGTGTGTGTGTGTGTGTGTGTGTGTGTGTGGTGTGTGTGTGTGGTGTGTTTGAGATATGTTTTCTTTTATTGTTGACCTAGAAACAGATGCTTTATAATCTTGTTTTCATTTGTTTAATGGTTTTATAGTTTTATAATAGGTCGGACTGGTTTTATTTAATCTTATCTATCATTTTTAACATTCACTTTGGTTATGCAATTAAAGAATGGAAAAACACTCGGGAAAAGAAAAGTTTCTATTCATTCTATTCAAGTTGTTTAAACTATAAATACTGTACTAGAATAAAAGTATATAACAAGACCCTAAAAATAGTAAAAAGTACTTTACTTAGTTCCTGTTGACAAACTTTGTTCTTCTTCGGGGTTTAGGACTCAGGACATTTTTTGCTTTCCAGCACAGAATTGTAAAACACCTGCCAGTAATACGACTCAGTTCATCAAGAGTTTATTGTGTTTTTACAATATACACGTAATGTATTTATTGCGCATGTTAGTCAGTACAGTGCTACACATGCCATAAATAGTTTTGTAAGACCAACATTAACGACAAGCGGTTGGAGCGCCTGCTCGATTCCCAGCAGAGGTGCCGTTCACTTCCTGAACTGAGCGATGGGGGAGGGGATCTTGACGTCCTGCCCCCTCTCCAACCTCTTCTCACATTCAATCAGGTAGTTTACACCGTCAATCACTAACTGTGTCAGCTCCACCTGTGAACGCATGATAACTACTGTTAGAAATCAAGTTGTTACACAGCTTCAGGACATATTGGCATTAATATCCATATAAATGATCGACTATGGTCCTGATGATGACCAAACACAATGTGTCAACATGCAGGATTTTATTTAAATTCTATGAGAACTTCACATGCTCCTCGGAAGATCCCATTTTTGTGAAGTCGTTGTTCCGACTTTGGTGTTTTGATGTGTTTTGAAATCGTAATGTGTAAAAAAACATGGAGGCTTTAAAAACTATGTGTTCTGAAAGTTTAAACGTATCGACAGCTCTTATATTATTTGCATAATTACAAAGAGCAAATCATTTAAAAACGGACTCATATTAATTATAAAACATCTGTATTAGCTAAAAAGTAGATCCTGTCAGGTGCTTGTGGGATGGACATGTAACAGTCGACATTAGAAGCTGCTATTTCAATCTAATTGTAAAATTATGTCATGATTTGTTATAAGTGATGACGTCAGCGACTCTGTAACTTGCGTATCAAATACTCTTTGAGTTGTTGTTCCGACTCGAGGTGGCGTTTTACATGAACACACATTTTTCAATGAACGTATAATTCTTACACCCCATCGCGGATTTGGTCACACACATGCCGGATGGAACATTTTGTCAGCTTGTAATGAGCATCGAAAGTTAATTCCCAGTGTGCAGTCAGTCGGGAAACAAGGAAAGAAAGGAACATAATTAAATTTCACTCACATTGCATTTTGTTTCCTTGACCTTTAAAGTTAAGTTCAATAGCAGTAAAGTAAGATTAAATCTACTTTTTGAACTCTCTTAACCACATAAAAGTTGAGAACAAGTGACATGTGTTTGCGTTTAAACTCTTTTATTTTGAATTCTCTGTGGTTATGTGGGTTGAGTTCTATTTGAATACATTACGCCCATGTGATCACCCACGTCCCACCCCCACACCAGCTGCCATCTGATTGGCTTTAACTACCTTATAAATGCCGGGAGAGCTCATCCTATAGGCGGCAGTGGCAAGTTCAATTAACACAGATACACTTTGGTTCCCTGAGTTTAGACTGTCAGGCTCTAGTCTGACTGGAAGACACGCCCATCTTTAGTCCTGACCTTAACAAGCTATTACCTTTCATAACATTTCATTGATAGTGGGTGTTGGTGGCTACACAGTCTGTGTGGAAGTGATGCATGAAGGGCTCAGATCAGGAGTCAGGAGACCTTTGACCTCAAGTGGCACATCCCTGACTGGATTACAGATTAGAGAGCAGCAGGGGAGACGGATATTCCCAGCCCACGCCTGCTGGGATGTCTCTTCTCCTCTCTCGCTGCTCATTTCCACTTTTACTTAAGACTGCGGCCCTCCTGCTCAGGTGTTTACCTCTGACTTGCCCAGACGGTCGAGGTTAGAGATGTCGACGGTGTCTCCGGTCGCAGCTGAGTCGACACCTCCGGTGCCTCTCTTCTGTAGCCTCAGGTTGTCCAGGATCTTTTTGAAGCGAGGGTCCTGGATCGTAAACATCACACACACCATCAATCATTTTCACAAAGAAGAACTACAGCAGGGGAGCAAAACTGTCTTCCTGTTATGTGCGGTTGCAGTTGGCAGTGTGTGTGTGTGTTGGAATACCCTGCTGAGGAGAGGCAGGCGGATATGAACACCAGCCCTGAGCCCGGTGCCGAGGTTTGAGGGGCAGGTGAGGATGTAGCCCAGATGCTCATTCCACATGAACTCCCAACCTTTCTCCTGAATCAGATGCTCCACCTACAAGTTACAGAAAAAGAAAATGTTTCCAGGGCGTTGGTGGAGGAAGAAACACGACTAAGTGCCAGTCCAGTTTGTCTATGTTTTAATTCTACTATATATTTGCTCTTAGGGCTTTGTTTTAATAGATTCTTAGAGACGACAACTGCATGGATGTCATATAAGAAAATGAGGATGGAGGTTTTGGACCACAGGGGGGCACGAAGACACAGAGACATGCTGACCTGTTTCAAACCTCTGCAGAACCTTTCAAACACTCTCTTCATGTTCCCTCCCTTCTCCATGGATATGACCCGGGTGTGGTCCTCCTCATTGATCCAGATCAGGAAGTTCTTCTCGTTGTTGTGCCTGACACAGAATGAACATTTCATATCCACGTTAATTAATTTACTGGTGCAGTGTGAAGAGAAGAAAAGTTATGATTCAATCACGTTCAGCCGACCAAGAGCCTCCAATGTCAGGGTACGGGTTGTGAAGGCACAGATTGGGGGGTGAAGGTCCAAAGAACAATACTTTTTTGAGTTTTTGGACATCAAGGAAGAAAGGAGGGATGAGAAAGGATTTTAAATTTGTTGTGGCAACAGAAAAACAGAAAAACAGTTTGAAGAACGTGGTTTTAGTTTGGTTCTAGAGGAGCTGCAAATGCAAAGTCTGGGATTCTAGCAGCGATCTATTAAGCACTACAGGAAAATTGCATTTCCTTGTATATTAGAGTGAATGAAAAAAAACTAACAGTGTAATTCTAATACAAATTCTATTATATATGATCCACCTTTCTCCAGTCATGTTGCAGTATTTTCAAGTAATTAATGCTAACTTTCCTCTAACAAACATATCATCAAATAAAACGCTGCGGTCGTCTTATTTGTGTTTCTGATGATGCGTCTGTTCATCAGTTTTCCTCTCAGCACAAACCAACCACTGGTGACGGCTGTGAACGACAGCAAGAATCAACTATGCAGCAACTAGAGTATTTAAAGGGTCTTCAAGCTAATAAAATCTACAATATTTCTTTCTCCGACAGTCTTACCAGATCCCACGAGCATCGGGCCAATCTCTGGCCATCCCAGCTGACGTGAGCAGAGGTGACACAGGTTTATCAAACAGGAAGTGCTCCTGATTGACCAGTGAAGGAACAGAGGAACCGGCGGGGAGGTATTAGGTCATTCAAAGAGAATACAGAAACCTTTTCTCTGAGTGTGGGTGATTGTGCACAAACCTCAATGAGCTGTTGCTGCTCCCTATCAGACATCTCTCCCAGGCTGTAGTAGCGACCGGCCAGGTCTCCCTTCAGGCCGGACAGAGCGGTCACAGCCACACGCTCCACTTCACGGCGCTCGGAGCGAGTGCACGCGGGCGGGAGGCTCAGGCCACGGATGCTACGTCCAGTACGGACACGAGATGACAGCACATAACGCTCATCAAACACCCCTGAGGTGATCTGAGAGGAAGAAAGTATCAGGTCAGGAGCGGACACAAGGAATGAATGAATGGATGTAAAGGAAGAAAGAGAAATGTGGGTGTAACCTTGGCAGCATCCAGGTCAGTGGGGTGCTTCATTGTACGACAGTCATAGCCGTTGTGTCTGTCCTTGATAACAGGGTCAAAGAGCTCAGCAAACACCTGATTCGACAAAAAAATCTGTCAGACTGATGAATTTTAGGACAAAATCGAATGCAAAGATTCAATGCAAACATGAACTCCAACCTCATAGCTCTCCTCATCTCCAGCCACCATGCCCACAGTCTTGATGAAGGGGTGTCCGGGGTTGTCGACCCCAGTCTGGATGCAATGGTCCAGGGTCCAGTTGTTGGGCGTGGTCTTGTCCCTCAGTCGTGCATAAATAGTCGGGGTCAGAGCTGCTGCCATGCAGTTGTTGTGCTTCCTCAGGTCAGGGAAATCCGCACTGTACAAAGTGATAAACACACTCAAACCTTGGTTCTATTGATCCGCTGCCTGACCATCTTTATTGATGGAAACACACACACACACACACACACACACACACACACACACACACACACACACACACACACACACACACACACACACACACACACACACACACACACACACACACACACACACACACACACACCTGGGTGGATAGAGCCTCTTCCTCTCAGCAGCAGCAGCAGAGCTGTCACAGAGCAGGTATCCAGATGCCAGTGTGCCGGCTCCTATGCTGGCCAACAACACTGCCGTGTTACGACCAGACATCATACGGGTGAAAGAGTTTGCTATGGTCACGTGATCTTGGTTTTCACCTGAAGAAAGGTCAGAGGGCAAAGATCACTTTCCATCAAGTTCAAATATGTGTGATTTATTTATCCAAAAAATTAAATATGACATATCCAGGTTTGCCATAAGGTTTTATTTGTGTCAATTTGATGTTAGATTGCAGACATCTATCAACTTACACCTTTGAATGTGGTTATATCTCATGGAAATGTTCTGTAATTCAGTTTGCTACTACAAAGTGCTTGTATTGCCACTGAGGTGCAATCTCATACAGCTGTAAATCTCAGGATGTATTGTTTTGACGGAGCCTGAATATCACAAATTTACATTAAGATGTTTAACCCACATGTTTACAGGTTCGTTCACAGACAAAACTATTAATTGCATTAAATTAGAAAAAGCTTAAGTAACAGATACACCCGCAGCCTGTGTGAGGAGATTATTCTGGAAGCAGACGGAAGCCCTGTCAGCCGGGGGGGGGAACCGAACGGCTCAGGTGATCAGATAACTTGTGATTGGATGCCGAGAGAGGTACTGTCATATTAGTGTATGTGTCTGATAGTGTCAATCAAATATCAGAACTGATACCCTTACCCTATCAGAACTGTTAATTACAACCCTAACCCTGGGAAAGTAGGATCATTATTTTTACTTAACTCTGTTAAATAGGATTGGCAGCTACATGTGGAAGAATCTGCACCAGAAACTATTAATAACTATTATAAAACTTAAAATATGTATATCTTTGCAGAATATTACTCATGATACAAGTTCAAATCATGTAACACAGTGTCAATCGGAGCAGTTGGTGAGAATAAGCTGAAGTTGCCAGATCAGACTTGGCATCGACCCTGGACATAAACACATGATCCTGTCTGACATCCTGGGCCGGTCAGCTGAGCTCCCACAAGGAAGAAGGAGACAGAGCGTGGGGGGGAGGTGAGGAGGAGTCTAATGAATACAGGAGAAGATGAGAGGGAGTCAGAGGAAGTTAGTGGAAAGAGAGATCAAGAGAAGCTGTGGATTTAAGGGAGATTTATTGAAAAAAACTCGAGGAGAGAACAGGTTGGATGAAACTGAATGAAGGCGTAAGTATCAGTGTTTAACGGGTTAGGGGTCAGATTAAGGTCGGAGGGGAGGGGGGAGAGAGTAAGAGGGCAATTAACAGAGAGAGTGGAAAATGTAGGATTAGAGAGATTCCCACTAGAGACTAGAAGATTAAATGAAGCGGCACCTGCACCTTCTGACCTTAACTGAAACAGGGGAAGTTGTACTGCAAAGTGACATGAGTCACTGTAAATGGCTTCGGTTCAAATAGAGTTTTTATAATTGACGTTAAATGTGAGATGAGCAGTCAGTCGTGGGCGAGGGAGCCACTGCTGGAGCTTTGATGGAGCAGAAATGAAGAACAGTTGTTGACAGGTGGCGGCTCCCTGTTAATATCAGGTTATGTACAGGTTCCCTAATTATGCAGGTGGCTGGTGATCTGTGTCTGAGGAGCAAATACAAAACGAAATGCTCAGGGTGCTCATGCAAAGATTAACGTCTCATGTTCTGTGACACAAAGCATGTGTGAAATGTTAAAACTCTCACAATACAACTGCAAATAAATGTTTCTCATCTTAAGAGGGAAACTGATGCTCTCACTTTGATTATAAACATAAATGAGTCTTATATGAAAGATTGTTTCATAATTCATGTATTCTGCGGAGACAGGAAGGAGACACGGAGGGATGACACGGAGGGATGAGAAGTTCGAGAGTCCATCACTCACCTCAGGATATAAGTGGAGAAAGGAGGCCGAGAAGCTGTGGAGAGTTTGTCCTGCAGCTCAGTCCAGAGACGCTCGATCTGCAGAGTGAGAGGGGACTGAAGAACGGGAGATGGGATCAGAGTGAGAGAGAGAGAGAGAGAGAGAGAGAGAGAGAGAGAGAGAGAGAGAGAGAGAGAGAGAGAGAGAGAGAGACTCAGGATTAGCTTCTCACTTGGCATCAGATAGAAAATCCTCTTTCTACTGTCAGTCAGCATGTCTGCCTTCCTCTTCACACATGCACTCTCTCTCTCTCTCACACACACACACACACACACACGCACACACACACACACTCTCACACACACACACACACACACACACACACACACACACACACACACACACACACACTGCTTAGAAGTTCTGAGGGTGGACTTTTATGAGGCTCAGTATATTTTGAACTCCAGTCTTCAAAACCAGTGACATATTGAGTTCGTGGGTTCAGTCCTCAGTTCACCTTGCTAATGTTAAACTCCAGCTTCTATAAGAGCGGCACATAATGTGTGAGAAACACTAACAGTGATGGTCCTGACTAAAATGCTCCAGGAGTTAACAGACCTTCACAAAGTTGTGAGGTCAAGGCTTCTATCATTGTGATGTTCTCTAAAAAGTCCAGTGTCCAAAGGAAAGAATGAAATATTCCAACAAATGAAGCCCACACGATTGTGGTTCTTCAGGTTGAAAGAAGGAGGAAAGTTTGGAAAATCTTAGGTTCAATCTTCATGTTTTTAAGTCAGACACTTAATGTATAAACAATCAAAGAATATAAGTGTATTTTTACAACTAGCACTTCAGACAGAGGTTTAACCCTAAAGCTTGGTTTCCCTGATTTCACTGGGCCTGTTTAAACTTTAAACGTTTAAAGTTTGGCTACATTTCCATAATTCTATAATATCATGACTTTGAACCACTGACATATTTTAGAAGTCTGATACAGAAAATGACATATTGTGTGTTTTTGGGGTGACACATACCCCAGCAATATTTTCATGTGTCATAAAACATGTCTGGCCTGGAACTTTAAGTGCATTAGATTTCATGTGCTGGGATTGGTGTTGACAGTGATGTTTCACAGCACAGCCCGTCCACCTTCAGAAATCCAAGTAGACATTATCTTCCGGCTGTGAAAATGTGAGTTTATTTTCCTCTGAGAAATAAAAGAGCGTCTCACAAAAAGAATATATTTTAGTTTTATGCTCCAAAGGAAGGAAGCTATGAAAACATGCATAACTCTGTTTGTGGTTCATTCATTGGCCGTAAGACAAAGTTAGAGTGTGTGTCATATCCAATCTGCCAATGGGCCCATATAGACTCATCAAACATGTGGGTCAAGGTCACATGTTTATCAGCCCTGCAAGATATCGACTTCCTCAAAGTGTCACATGTGCTTTTATTGTCCCAATGTTTCACACAGATTTTTCAGCATGTCAATCCCAGTATTATTGGTTTTCACGAAGCCCATGAGTTGTTGTCTCTGACTGCAAATGGCTGCGATGTCACGCTCGCAGTGTTGTGACAAACATCAGATAACTGCCATCCATCTGTCCCCTCAGAAACAGGAGTGGAGTCGGTTGATCTGCTGTAAAACCCCCACTGGGAGACAAACACTCAACAACCCACGAGTGCCACCCTCCAGCTGGTTTCGCCGACTCCAGATCGCACAGTAGAAATCTGTCACATTTTGAACGATGACTTTATCACCATGCAAACACTTGCTCAACTTGGACTTTACACCAAACCATGTTTCCCTCTCACTGCCTCTGTGTCAGTCTGGTCTGTCTCCCTCTCCACTGCAAAGAGCTGTGTCGGTTGTTACTGAAACTGGATTCAACCCTGTTTCCTTTTCATATTCAATCCTCACTTTAATATCACAGCTGATCAGTTCAATATGTTAGATTCAAATGAATGAAGTCTGTTGCACTTCTAAGATATTTTGTAACACGAGGGGCTCATTAGCTCATGACTTGTATGCAGCTCATTCCTTTACTGATGCAAAATGAGGCAATTTCACTCATGACCACCAGGTGGCAGGATGGCCACTGTGCTAAATCAGATTAGATGAAAGTGTAGAGACCTTTATGTCGTGGGAAAAAGCAAACAAGGTCATGGATGAACGAGCAGTTGTGGACAATGGGGAAAAACACTAAAAGAATTTAGTGACATCTAGTGGTGAAGTTTCATGTTGCAGCTGAATACCCCTCACCTCCCATTGCAAACATGAAAGAGAACCTGTAGTAGCCTTCAGGAAAGAAAACGACAATTCATACATTTTAGATGATCACACACTAGAGAAAACATCACTAGGATTATTTTATATTCAATTTCTGTCAATAGATCCCTTTCACCTAAATCTTACACACTGAACCTTTAAATAAGATTTTATATGATTAAAGTGCTAACTACTCTCTCTCAGTGCAGCAACATGTTTGCTTTGTGTGCTGACAGTAGTAATTCATGACAATAATCATAAAATCCAAGTTCCAAATATTACAAACATCCCAACTTGTTGTCTGTGAAGCACCTGCACGTCTGGATATAGATTGAGACCTCACAGGGATGTTGCCAAATCTTTTCATATAATAATCAGTTTCAAACTGTACATTTCTAAATGACTCATCATTGTAAGAGTCGGATAAAGTACTTTGAAAGATGTTTAATTTAAAAAACTGGCCCTGTTTCTAGATGTGGGCGACACCAGATATAACTGTGAATGTTCGTGAAGAATGTTCAAGAGGATTATTTCTTAGTTAAATTAAACTGTGATCTGATCAAGCACAAGTTATAGTTTGGCCCAAATATCATAGTTCAAATGTAGAATATGTTGATGCACCAGAGTTTGTTACAGCTCTATGTGAAATTGATATAAGAATTAAAAGTAAACTTAATATCTGTGAAATCATTGCACACTGCAAAACACATAAGGCATGTTGAATTTATTTCCCCTGCACCTACAAGTGAAAAATGCAAACCAATAAATAAACACACAAACAAATACACAAAAATAATATTACAATACAAACATCCAGTCTTCTTAAACCTGTGTGTAAAACAGACTCTCAGTTACAGGCGCAGAGCAGAAGACAAGTTTCCCCACAAGCAAAGCCTGAGAACGATTCCTCTCATCGATCCGGGGTTTTCACTGAGGTAACTTCCAACGCTGCTACTGCACGACAACAGCTGTTCTGAAGAAAACTCCGTCCACAGACTGTGCTGGACGCGTTGTGGTACACCAAGAAACAAATATCCCAGATTAGATGGACAGAATATTGTTTTCATGCCTTTTACCAGAACCTCCAGACAACTACAGAGACAATATAGAGAAGCAGGTACAGGGAGCGTCCGATCAGACATGCACAACATGCAGATGTTGTGTGCATGCAGGACAACTACGTTCATCATATCAGTTAAATGGAAAAAAAACTTTCAAATGCTACATCTTTTTTTTTAAACTTCATAAGACATTTTTTTTCCTTTAGAATAAAGTTAAACAGATTTCTTCTTCACTGAATCATGAGCCTGGGATGCAAAACTAGAATTCAACATGAAAGCAAGAGACCCAAAATAAAAAATTAAAATATTCACAGCATAACAATTCAAAGTATTCCTTCATCAATCATATGACATGTGTGGAGTCACTATATGCAAATGTAATATATAAATACAGTATCTGATGAAATGAATAGCATGGTCAACAACTATCATACTGTCACTCAAGCAAAGCTACATGTCAGAGAGTGCAAAAACTGTCCCAGCCTACATCCAAGACTTCAAACACTGGGACCTGACTACACACGTCAGTATCGGACAAAAACGGCAAAATAAAAAATTCAAACTGCACACAAGCACTGCAAAAAGCTTTGGGTCAGTGGAGGTTATAGCAAGGTTTCAAACACCAGAGGGCGATATTCGCTGATGATCAGACGCTGCAATGACATCACCAGTTTTCACGAACATGCTACTGATAAGTTTTCTGTCAAAGGAAGTGGAACGAGTAAAACTACTGATTACCTCAAAGGTTTTCCCCCGAAGCAGGATTTGTACAAAACTTTACGCGTGTAAAATTGGCAATTGAGCAGAAATTGACCTACGCCAGTGGAAGGCACTGATAAAGTTTTCAATTTTGTATCATTCATGAGGACATTTAAAAATAAATAAATAGAGCTTTCTGTTCTCATGGGGAATCTAAAGAAGACCAGACTCAAGATAAATAGAGAATTAATTGTTTGATAAATGACAAAAATCAGCCACTTCATCAAAATATATATATTATTTTCCATTTTAAATGATTTTTTTTATGGTTTTCTTTTTAGTGTCTGTCTACATTTCCTTTGAAGGCTTAAAGGCGTTTTGCCGAACCCAGCCCACTGAGGGTGCATAGTGGCGTAGAGAGTCACCCCGGGCAGAGTGAAGCATGCTAAGCTCAGGGTCAGGGGTCAGGGGTCAGGTTGAAGGCCGTTTACACAGTTACATCCCAAGCTGAAATCATGCAAGTTTTATACAGTGACCATCGTGAACGGAAAAGCATCGCTGGGGGCTCTTTGTTCCAGGACATGGCACGAAAAAAAAAATGCAAGGTTAAGAGAACACCGACGACAGCACAGAGACACGAGCTCGGACATCTCTCCGTCACACTATCTGTATAATGCTACATCTCCGTTACATCCACTGTGTTTCATTCACGCCATGCTCTCAGACTCTCAGCCCGGTCTGAGGAAGTGTGATGTCTAAGTGCGCCACTTTCCCCAGAGGAATGATGAGCGCACACGGCGACATGTCATTTCCTCAAAACCCTCACGCAACGCAGCTCATGATCCTTGATGACAATCAGCCCGACGCTTCAAAACCTCTCGCAAAGTTGGAGGCCTTGCCCCGACTGTCCTCACACTTGACGCTTAAGAAATCTCTCACATCATCAGTCTCTTGTTTTCCTTTTTCAGCGTCGCTCTCAAAAAACGTCCTGGTTTCCTCTTTTTATTGATGAGATTATGTGGGCGTGTTGCCCTCTGGGGGGGGGGGGGGGGGGGGGCGGTTGCAGGTTTCCGCAGGCTCCCTCTTGGCCACAAACAGCCGCAGCTCAGGCAGGAAGTCTGGGCTCGATCTTCAGCGAGAGGTCATAGAGAGTGTCTTCATCCATGATCAGAGTCTTATCCAGAAGGTACTGGGTCACCTGGACACATGACACGGAACGAGGTGAGCGTTTGAAAATGAGCAACCAGTTTTATGTGATTTTCACTTAACGAGTGAGAAGTATATTTTCATATAAATATATATATTTTTAAAGTCCTACAAATTAGAAGGTCTTAATTTTGTAGCATAATTTCTTTAGCTTTATCTCAGTTTTAATGTTTTTGATCCATTTACATTGTAAAACACATGCTAACAGGTATTTAAACTAACGACATGTATTATTCATTATTCTCTAAACGTACAATACATTCAGTGACGTGATACAGACGAGTACCTTGACTTGAAGCTCTATTCTGTACGGCGTCTGCTGGAACTGTCGGATCTCTCTGATGATGTGGGAAATCTAAAGAAAAAATGGAATCGACAATTAGTTCAGGATGATTGTGCACATGAATTAAATCTCCTTTATGGATGTTTGTGCCTACCATCCTCATTTTGGAGAAGTTAACGAGGCCTTCCTCAGTGAAATTGGGCGTTCCCTCCTCAATAAAGGCGAGGTCTGTCAGATACATTCCCAGATATGGTACACATGGAGGGTTGCAACTGCAGGAAGACATAAAGAAAATAAAAACACTCATTCCTTTTCATTTATTTCTTTATTTGTGATATCTATGATGATATAATTTGAAATCATGTGCAAAATCTGACTTTTTCAGGGTTTCCCTCAGGTTTTTGAACCTCCCCTCCGATGACACGGTCTTCTGCAGTTTGTCCATCAGGGCTTTAGTCTGAGAAAGATCACAAATACGCATTTAATATCATTTTAAACAAGATTGGCTGCATTAACTCCAGATCCCATTATTCTTAATAAAAGATGATAATAATAAAATGACAAAATTGAATTTGGCTCAGCTCTGAAGAGGGAGAACGGCTCGGTTGGATGATTATGGCCTTAATTGATTTAGTGTTCATGAGAATCAAACGAGAAGCAGACATGACAGGTAAAGGCTTTTTTCTTCTTCCATAAACTGCGTCATTCTACCACAGGAGACGTTCATTTGTAGATGTTAGAGACAAAAGATTGTCTCTGCTGAGGAAAAACTCCACCGACAACCTGTTTTCTGCTTTTTCTATGTGGATTTCAGAGAGGATGATGGTGTTACTCCACCTGTTTGCTGATTTTGGCCCAGGTCTTCTTCAAACGGTAGATGGCGCTGCGATTAAGCGCAGAGGTGATCTCCAGCACTCCGTTGTAGTTGTTGAGGCAGCGGCAGATGTCGGCCACAGCGACCCACTTCTCTATGGAGTTGGCCCTTGAGCCCACATCGGTGTGGGTCATAATCTGTGACGCCACCAGGTTGCTCATCTTCACAAAGGGAAAGAGGAGATGGGGTAGAAGGGTTACGTGCTGGATACTGACTGTGGTGTCAGGAACTAAACTGGGCTTAAAGACAAGCTCACGTCATTGAAGTGTTGGCTGGTTTTCATGATGTAAGGCGTCCTGTCCGTCTTATCAACCTTCATCCAGCCCTGACCGAGGAATTCCCTTAACGAGAGGGGAGACAGAAACACATCATGAGACTGAATGAGATCACACTCTCTAAAATATAATCTCACATTAGCCTGTGAATTAAAGATTTTATCACATTTTGACATAATTAAGCACCGTGAGTAAAGAAAAATGGTGTCTAGTTAAGAATTCAATAACTTAGTGGTGACTGGTTGCAACCTGGAACTTGTATTTCTATCTATTCAAAATATAAAGTTTCGAGAAACTATAAAGCAGATTTGCTTGTAGTTGTAATTATTTAAAAGCTATATTTTCTGATTCTTTTAAATGGTTTTATAAATCATATACTGAGCTGGATAATCTGTTTTAGTTCACAGATTAAAATAAAATTAGATAACCTTTTAATATTTGCAATATATGAAATAGCTTCTAAAAATACATGAAATGAAATCATTAAATGAAAAATACAAAGGAGAAACTATCTAACATTCAATTGCAGGTGTTATAGATGTTCCACAAAGTTGATTGAAGGGAGAAACCAACATCACAGCAATGTCTATATCTTATAAGTCATGGTAAATTCAATATTAAGATAAAATCTTCTTATTTCCAATTGAAAACTAACTTTGTGAAAGTTGTTTATTTAAAAGTTTGCTTTGTTGTTCTTCTCAAACCCCTGTGATGCTGCCACGGGGGAAACTGAGGTGATTAACTGGTCCCGTAAAAAGTTTCCTAAATGGATTTATTTTTGTTTTGGTGCAGATCACAGTGTGAGAGCATCATGGGAGAAACTGACTCATAGGGGATGCTCCTGAAGACAATGTGATCCAGCAGAGTGATCTGTTCAGCCAGCTCCATCGCCGAGAGCGACTCGAAACACTCTGCCTTCGGACAGTCCGCCTAAACACACACACACACACACACACACACACACACACACACACACACACACACACACACACACACACACACACACACACACACACACACACACACACACACACACACACAGAGAAAAGCAGTCATAAACAAATATCCACACCACAACACCAACATAAATAACAAGGAGATATAAATATCTAATAAAGAGGTTGACTACGATGAATATGTTTCATGACATCTGACAGTCCCCTGGAGATGGTCACAGTATTTACCCCCGTCTGTCTGCAGGCGAGGAGCGTGTGCACTGACAGATGCTTTTCACTTCTTACAGACGCATCGTGTTTCTGTTTGAGCCACAACATTATGTGGGGAAGTGTGTATTAAAGTGTAAATACATTAGGGAGGATGTGGTCTCATAAAACCAAGTAATCCCATCGAGAGACGCATAAATATTCGGATTAAACGCCGTATCAGACAGTGACTCCGCAGTAACATGAGGTTTATGTGATGCAGCGAAAGGAAGAACTTCTCTATAAATCCAACAGAATATTAACCGGCTATTCATAAAGTCCTAATAAGATGAACTCAATGACTTGCTAAAAAGTTATTAGAAGATTTTATGTGCTGCAGTTTTTTCACCATCTGTAAGATGTCCTCTATCCTCAGCTGGGCGTCGTCCTGCTCGTCTTGAGAAAGGGCACTACAAGTAAAAATAGAACAGGATAGAAGCTGATATTTTATGAAATTTAAACAATAAAATAAAAACAATATACACACTTATATATGTTAGTGTGTGTATATGTGTGTGCTGCACCTTAGTATGTTGGCAGTGGCTTTCCTCTCCTGCGGCAGAAGGTCTTGGTCTCTGAGCACCTCCTCCAGGAGGCAGATCACCGACATCTTCAGCTCCCCATTCATCTCAAAGTCCTGCACACACAAAGGAACTTCTAGATTTAAAAGAACTCTCATAAACATATAGTCAATGGGTTCCCCAGCTTCATCTCAACACGCCAAAAATAGCATGATAGATAGATAGATAGATAGATAGATAGATAGATAGATAGATAGATAGATAGATACTTTATCAATACCGAGGGAAATTTCAAGCTGCACCAACTTTCACACACGCATAAATATCAGTCCCCTAAGCTACCAGATTATTTTCATCGAGACCCATGAATTATTCTGTGAAAAAACTGTGTAAATATCAAAAAACAAAGCCTTAAAGAAAGTGATAAAAAAGATTCATGAATCTGCCCCTTTATCTGGATTCGCAACTAAGTTTAAAGGGTGCTTCCCTGATCCGCATTGCATCTATGCACCAAGTTTCATGGTGAACTTCCCAGGAGTTTGGGGGTAATCTTGCAAGCAAACAAACAAACAAACAACCAAACAAACAAACAGACAGCGATGAAAACAACCTCCTTGGTGGAGTTTATTAGTTACGTAACTATATTTCATACCTTATTTTAATGACGTTTATTGGCATGTTGGACATTTTAGAAACGTTGGCAATGTGTGTATTTAATTGTTTAAACAATCTGTGATTGTGGATGAAGAACGACATGAAGCTTTACCAACTTGCCTGAACTTTTGGTAACTACTTCGTTTAGCTGATGTGTTGCACCGACACCATAACAAAGAGAAGTGGGTGGATAACGTTTCCCATCACGACTTCTGCTGCGTAGGTCATTAAAGTGAACCACAAGGCAAAAGCTGTCTCTGTGCTTTTACTTTACTTACCCACGTAAAAAAAAAAAAAGAGTTGGAATAAAAATAATTATGTTGGTTACAGGGAACCAACTGAAAACCAATTAGGAAGGTGGGACCTCTAACAGATACAAGACAAACTCAAACCATTATATTACAACAGTGCTAAATTACAGATGGTTGCATTCCTTTTCCCTCTCTCTGCATTAGTGACTCTCTCTTGTCTCCTGTCTGATCAATCCGCGCTCTATAATCCTTCACAGTCACAGCTACATAATCCCTCACGCCTCCTCCACTCCTCTTCCTCAGCCTCGTCAATCCTCCTCATCAATCCTCCTCATCTTTTCCTCCTCTTTTCCCCTTTCCTTTCCTCCCTCCTCAGTTTAACTCCTGTTCAAAGGTCAGTTTTAACAAGCTCTTGGTTCTCTCGCCTGTAGTATATGTGTGCGTCCGTGCACGCCCGTGTGTTAATAAGCTCGCTAACACCGGCCTGTCATCCCAGCGTTTTGTATTATTGGAGAAAAATACATAAAATAGATCAATGCAGTTAGACTGGACGGACCTCTATGCTGGGACTCAGGCAATTACCTTGATACTCTATTCATTAGAGGCAACACTGGCTGTTTAGAAGAAGAGTGGGTAGGTGGGCCGAGGCGGGCTTCGGTCATCCAGTTGACACGGCAACAATAAGCGGTGCGTGTTTGTGTGCACGGGGCTGTTTACATGCTCAAGTGAGAGCACTGGAGCAGAGAGAGAACGCATCAGACTCCCACTTTAATGAGACCACAGACTCACAGATCACCCCAGAAAAACAGGGGACACCACACACACACGCGCGCACACACACACAGAGAGGTGGGTGCAGACAGACCTGTGAGTGTTTGGAGACCCAGTGGCGCAGCACGTTGAGAACTCGGTTGGTCGCAGCTCGGCGGATGATGAACTCTTTATCACAAGTTCGCTCGGAGTTGGTGAACGCTGGGATAGAAGAGGAAATTTAGAGTCGGAGAGAATTTGTTATTATTGTGTGATATGTTATAAAACTTATGAAACGGTTTAATGAAAGTATTTTAAACTTTTACAGAAGTAGTAGTTTATTCATCAAAATATACTCAACTTTTAAAAGTATGTATTCTGAAAAAAGCTCCCTTTTAATACTATACCACTACTACTACAACTATGAATAATAATTAAAAAAATAATAAAAATAAATAAATAAATAATAATAATAATAATAATGATAATGATAATGATAATGATAATGATAATGATAATGATAATGATAATAATAACAACATTAATAATAAATTATATTTCACTTTGCATTTCTAAACACCCGTGGATACTTTACAATATGTCATACATAAACATATCTTAGAGGGGTTTTTTTTCAGATTACGAGATCATTTATCTAACATCTTTTTTAACAATTCTAGAAAAACTAAAGTAAAGCTGTTTAATTGGTTTTCATAAAACTGGCCTGTGTGGTAACAGGATGTCAATGTATTTATTTTAGCTGATGCTATGAAGTGTAATTTAATTTTTTTTAGGGTTTCAGGTTGTTCAGAAATTACTCACTCACTGTTTTAAAGGGTCATTTACCCACAATGAGATCCTGATAATCCACAGATTGTTTAGTTAAAGTTGGTCTATATTGTTACTTCAATGAACTACTTAATATTGCATCAATCTAATGTATATAATCCACATATGTTCAGCTTTAATTACCATCAATCACAGTTTGCTTTACACAGCACATGTGTTTTTTCAAACTGAATTATTAATTGTGTGTGTGTGTGTGTGTGTGTGTGTGTGTGTGTGTGTGTGTGTGTGTGTGTGTGTGTGTGTGTGTGTGTGTGTGTGTGTGTGTGTTTGTACACCTGGTGGTGTGCCATGTCCTGCTGCGGCTGTAGCGATGGCGAAGGCAGAGGCAGGAGAGACTGCGCAGCGTGAGTTCTCCCCTGACTGGACTACAGAGACACCAGCACTTATTTATTATCAAGACCAACAAAACTGTTTTTTTACCACTGTTGTTATTATTATCATAATTAATATTTAGGTGTGAGAGCACATTTGAAAATAAATAACCTTTCATTCTGACGTATTGAAACTTAAATACAATGGCCACAAATTTAAATTATATAATTGTGTATTGTGATTTGTTTTTAACCTTAATGCCGGGTTGCCTAATATATCAAATCAAATTATTTTTTCATAGCAACCACAGTTGGCAAAAAGGCCGACAGGGTAAGTTAGTATTCATAGAAACGAACTATAAAAAGGTAAAGTAATAATCTGCTCTGTGAATTACAGGTTTTGTGGAGCACTGTGAATTTTTTTAATTAACCTATTCACAATTTATGAAACTCCCAATCATCAACCTGGTTATTCTTATCACAAACATGTTGCAGATGATTAATATACTTCTACTTATTGGAAATGTTTCCAACAACAACACAGGAATACTTATTCTGATTAAAACTGTTACCACAGAAAAAGCTGTCCTTCACACTGGATAGACTCTCTTTAAAGCAGTGAGGAACCCTTAGGCCTTCACAGAAGACCAGACATTGTTGTTTGTATTTAATTTAACTTAATAATTATTCTCCTATCAACTTGAGAAAGGAAACGCTCTCACCTCCCGGCTGCCTGTAGCGGAGGTGTCGAGGGGTTGAAGGAGAGCGACATGGAGACAGGTCTCCTGCTTCGCTGCTCTGAGGAGACTCTGGGATGATTTTCTCCAGTGACGCTGACTCCAGCACAGCTAGACAGAGGAAGAGGAGAGGGACAAGAATAAGGAAGATGAAGATGATGATGATGATGATGATGATGATGATGATGATGATGATGATGACTTTTGGTTATTATGGTCACTACAATTAAGTTCACAGCTACGTAGAGATCAATCATTGTAACTTAAAGATAACATCACAAATTGTATGTGTGTGCGTGTGTGTATTCATATAACATGCCTACATGCAGAAATCTGTGTTCGTTCACTCTAACAGATAAACACTCAGAGTGCTTTCACCCACCAACACCCAACAGTCCCCTAAATTCAATCAAGCTGCACCAGATTTCACTCACTCATAAATATCAGTGCCCTAAATGTGCCAATTCAAAATCAGGATCAATGAATTACTCGCTGGGAAATCTGAGAAAATCTCAAAAAACTCTTTATCTCACAATCTTACAATAATTTTTTTTTAAAACCAGGATCATGCCCATTGTCCGGATCAAAAATATAATGGGTTCTTTCTTGGCTCATGTTTCAACTTTCCACTAAGTTTCACGGAAACTTTCGTGTAATCCTGCTGACAAACAAACAAATCATCGGAGAAGCATAACCTTAAAACACAGAGACCAATAATACGAGAGAGTCTTTTAGCAGAGAATCAATCTATTCCTTCATCTGGTGTTTTGATGGCACATTAATGAGGTACAACTGGGTTGAGGTTTAGTGACTGTGAAGGTCCTGGCCGACAGTGTGACTCAAATCATTATCACGTTGGTTGAACCATTCGTCGACTCCTAAATAAGAAGCATTCACTACTTTTCTATGCTTATTTATTCAGGGTTTTCCTTGAATTTGTCACCCATTCATTTTTATATCTGGCTCTTAGCACAGTAAACAGCACAGGGTACATGATTACCTGGAGCCCTACTATAAATGTAAATGGTCTGTATTTACATAGCACTTTTCTAGTCTTGATGAACACTCAAAGCGCCATTCACCCGTTCACACACACACATTCATACAGTGCGTCTACGTGCAGGACTTTCTCTATGGGTCGGGGTAAATGTGCATGTATCATGTTTCGATCCAAGTGTGTTAATTTAGAAATAAAATATAAGTTTCAGTAAAAAAAGAAAATTCGTTTGGATGCAACTTGAAAGGTTCAGAAAGACTCAATATTTAAAAAATGGAGTCCTCTGCAAATCACAGCAACGATTCTCGAAAGTTTGGCGAAAACAGAAAAACGAGATCAGCAGAAAAACAGTAGGACGTGCAAATAGGTTTATGTGCATATAGATAATAAACTACCGCAAATACTCTGATGACAAGAAACTGAGACTGCGAAGAGGAGGTACGGGTGCTAACGGGTCTCCTAGTGAACGTTAGCAGCTGTCACACATGAACGCACTCAGCCATACGCGCGCACACACACACACACACATATACTGCAAACGCGTGCACATGCTAATGAGGGTCTAACTGCAGCTTATCCTTGCTGTACTGCTCCAGATGCCCTGACAGACTCCCCCCCCGGTCTGGGAGGCTGTTTGACACCACTATTAGAATATCTGAGCGCGCGTGGTGGGAAGTCGACTCGGCTGACACAAGCACACAAATGCACAGAGATAATGATGCCCCACCAGGCGTCGGCCCTGATGGGGAACACTTCACACTGAGTCGTTTGATGACTGACCTCCAGCTCTTTTTGTGTGGATGTCCAGTCAGGCTCTATATGTAGAAGTTCAGTAATAGAAATTATATATATTGTATATAGCTACAGAGCGAACTGCATTCACTGTCAAGCTGTGCATGGTGAGAAGCTGAGCACAGCACAGAAGCACAGTGGGATAGATGAATAATCTGCCAATGCTTCCCGATTCTATAAATGTGTGTTCCAGCTCTTAAACATATGATACGTTCATTCATCTTTATTTCAGGTGACCATGTCCAGATAATTCGAAACAGCTCATTATTTCTGTTGCTTTCATAGATACCCATCACCACGAGAACATCCACAGTGCACTATTTATTCAGACTGGAAATATCGTTTTATCTGGGGTGGCACGGTGGTGCAGGCCCCTCACAGCAAATCCCAGTTTAGACATGGTGTTTCTGTGTGGGGTTTGCATGTTCTCCCCATTTCTGTGTGGGTCCTGCGATACACTGGCGACGTGTCCAGGGTGCACCCCACCTGTCCCCCAGTGACCTCTAAGGAATAAGTGGTCTGGATGGATGGATGTTTTTTCTGACCCTCAGGTGTCTAACTTCTAGCCTTGCTGCATTTATGACATCACTATTGAGTGTGGTTAGAGGTATAAAAGAAACTCATGTCTGATCATATTTAAAATAAAACAGATTTGAAACCAGAGAGGGACACAAGAGACAGTGTAACCTACCTCTGCGGATGCTCCTTCGCAGTTTCCCACCGAAAGGGTCGACCCGTGGCACCTCCTCTCCGTCTGCGGTCGGGGAGGGACTCTGGTCCGGAGACGACGGAATGGGCGGAACTTGGTCTTGCGGCGACTTGGAGTTGTTTGGCGGAGGAGAGGTGGAGGAGGGAGGTGGAGGAGGAGAGGAGGTGGTTGGGGTCAGGGTCAGAGGCGTCGGGGTCTGCGGGGTGTGGGCAGACGTAGGGCTACTGGCAGCAGACTGGGAAGTGGTGTGGTTGGAGTTTGACAGAGGACTGGTGAGGTCGAGGCCTCCCACCCTGGCTGTGATGGGGGAGTGGAGGGAGAGCTTTCGTGTTCTGACCGGGGAGGAGGTGCGGGACGGGATGGACAGAGGAGGAGGAGAGGAGAACTTGCGGCAAAGACGAGGAGATTTGTCGTTTGTGTGCTCACCACTTCTGTTATTCTGATTGGTGGCAAAGAACAGCTCCAAGGACCTGAAAGACGGGGTGGGGGGGGGGTTGGGCAGGTTAGTAAAAAAGAGGATGTTTGGAAACGCAATAAAGAGAGAGTTAAGGGAAATTGAGAAAAGGATGAAAAGGAAATGCTGCAGCAACAACCCTACAAGACCTTGGTAATTTCTAATTTCTACTCTAAAAGGCTTATTATCAATGCAAATAGATTTTAAAAATAGTTTCCATGCAATAGAGATCAATGTTTGGTTTAGGGTCAAATTAACATGAGATAGAGTGTGTTCAGAATTCATAAAGGAGAGAAGTGAACAGTGTCACTGCTCAGAGTCAAATGTGCAGAGCTACATCAAGGGAAGAGTAATCATGCATCGATCAACACAGCCATCGTTTATTCACATAAGCCCGTTATTCAGCAGGAGATAGAAAAACAAATTGCATCCCAGTCTGAAAGAGAAGGGAAGGAAGAGAGGAGGGTAGATGAAAGAAAATCACACGAAGGCAGAGGAGAGGAATGCTTTGGAAAAAACTTTGTAGCAAGCGGAGGAAGCAAGCACCAGAGTAAAAGTGAATAGAAGGATACAAAGCAGAGGAGGAATGACAGAAAGTATCAATATGGATACGAAGGGGAAAACCAGCCTCGAGGAAGCGATGCTCCGGTGAGAAAACATGCTACAGACCAGCTGCAGGTTGAAGACAACAAAAGGTTTCCCCGTCTCCCATTCATGTATCATCAACTTAACAAGGTTCAAACTGCTGTAATTACAAGCCCTGTGAGTGAAAGATGGATTAAAAGTCAAAGTAAGGAGGGAGAAAATCATGCATCAGTATCAGACCAAGACCAGAGGAGAGAAAGAGCAGGCAGGAAGAGAAGGAAAGAGACAGTAAGGCTACATCCATACTGCCACATCTTAATCCCTGTCCACACTAACACGTCTGCATATCAGGTGACCGCTCACGTACACTGGACATGCGTGTGCCGGTGTACGCAGGAATTGATCCAATAATAACTTGTCTCCTGTGCAAAATGCTGAATTTTACTGCACATGAGCTGTTAGCAAAGACAACAGTTGTAGTTGAAACCTAGTTGTCATGGTTTCCAAACATCTACGTTTCTGCCCCTCCAGACTAAAACGCATCCCCGGGGTTTTCAAACTAAAACAGGGGCCAGCGGCGTTTCCTAACTTCTCCGTTTTTTAGCGGCTCTAAAACTACAGAGCAGTGTGGACGCCGGGCGTATCTGTAGCAGAGTTGATGCGTTTCCAAATGAAAACGTGGTAGTGTGGATGTAGCATAAGAAAGAGGACAGAGAGAGAGGAGTTGGTTACTTGGACTGATCCATGGTTATCTTCTTGATCTTCAGACTGTAGTCAGGACAGATGGATGAGATGGACAGACGGTCAAATGAGTGGTACTGCGCCCTGTAGTTGGAGAGGACACGAAGAGATGGATGACACAGAGTAAAAGGATTAGACGGATGGATGTGATGATTGGATCGAGATGTGGAAAAAGACAGAAGGAGATACACGTCGGAAATGGAAAGCGGTTGGAAGGACGATGATGGAGGGACGATAAATGAGTTTCTTGGAAGAGGAGACGTGTGTTTAAGGAGAAGGGGAAGCAGCTCGTTAGTCAAATATCGACATATATTGACAACGTGGGAGAGAAATCTGGTCCAAAAACAATGCAGCAAGATATTTTAACGAGATTTCTTTGATTTGAACAAAGATTTTATCAGGTTTTTATCACCTCTGGCTTTGAACTAGCAAATTTGGCAAGACAGCGGGGTGAGGGAGAGCCTCTCAGTTTTGGTTGAGTTTGTGACGACAAACACGATGCATCGGGGGAAGCATCCAAAAGGCAAATTCTCTCCTGGCAATGGCAAAGGAGTCAATCACTTTTTTTAGCTGGTTTACCCGAGTTTAAAAAACCCTTGTATACCTTCTAATTTGGGTGTAAAATGAAAAAGGGGTACGGGGAAAGGTATGCAAATCTTATGCAGGTAAAAGTTTAAGAAAGGGGAGTTTGGCCACACGTCCTGCACCCATCTGGTCCCTGGATCCTTCCATCCTGAAGCCACAGGTCACGGTGAGTTAGACGATGCATTCAAACCTGAGAGAAACTCCTCATCCGACACACAATAGAATCCCTATGACTGTGCCAGAAACTTTGTTGAAGCATCTGTTCTGCTGGCGTCCACACACACACGCCAGTGTGTATTTCAGCCAGTATGTATTTAACCTTGTGGACAGAGGTGGGAGCTGCTTCCTGAGTCCAAAACACAGACACACATCTGACCACCTCAGGGGAGCTAAGAAACCGATCTCAGAACACTTACATAATGCTAAAACACATTTTGTGTGTGTGTGTTTGTGTGTGTCGAAGCACAAAATCATACCAACACAAATACACACTCGTACTAAATTGGCATTGATGAATGTGCACACGCTCATCGACAGAACCCAGACGAATCTGAGTTAGATTCCATGAAAACCTGTGACATTAAGCTCTGTGATTTCTGTCTGCAATGCTTCTGCCCTTTTCTGTGTTTGTGTGTGAATGCTGTGAATGACCTGATAGGAATGGAGGAAAAGGGCTTCTTGTAGATGTCGGCCAGCTTGTCCATGACCACCGTCGCGGTGGTGAAGATCCTGTACGTGTGCAGGAAGGTGTTGAGGAAGTCTATTGAGAGGAAGCGCAGGTCCGTCAGCCTCTCCAGCAGCCGGTCCACGCTGGCGTAACGGATCTGGGGGACCTTGCAGGAGTTGAGCGTCTTGCTGAAGCAAATGTCAACATCATCTTTATGGAGACGCACATCGGATCTGATGGATACACACGGTCACACGTACACACACACACACATAACCGAGCATGGGTGACTGTTGAACAAAGCAGGGCTCAAACAAAAATAGCCAAGTAAAATAGAGAAATAATACAAAACCCACATATTTCAAAGAAGGAGGCTGAAAATAGGAGTGGATACCAATGAATACTGTCAAGCATAAATAAATAGAAAACAAAACTGCACACACAGTTCCAAATTTACTGTACAACAACAACACTTTGTCACCAGGGTAGATAGGCTACATTAAGTTCGGCAAAACCGGCATGAAGAGATGGGCGTTCCTCTTCACACACACACAATCATACTCTACAACACCGTCGGGAATGAAAAATAAAATACTACACTGGTTTTTCTCATGTCACTCTATTTATATCACTTGCACTATTTCTTAAGGAAATAAATCACAACATCTCCTTATACTTATGTACCAGTCTTTTACTTGCTCGTGCAATCATCCTGTGCCACTGCATTTTACCCAATAACATTTCTATACAAACCACTTCTACAGTGAAATGTGTATATTATGTACAACTCTGCATTTTTTGTTTACATTTTATATTTCTATTCTCTTGTCTACTTCATTCTGACTCGCCTGCTGCTGAAACAACTGAATTTCCCCCTTTTTTTTATCTTATCTTGTACTTACTTGATCATATGAGGCACAGTGACTTTGGAGTTCTCCTCAAACACACTGGTCATCAGGCCATTACAGCGAATGTTATCGATACACTGCAAACACAGAGAGAAGAGGAGGATAAATAATGAGGAGAGATAGTTTTTAAAGCAGCGGACGGGTGGAAGAAACCGAGGACCTTTGAAAAAAACCACCAAAGAACAAGCAACAGACATCTCAGAGCAATTTGAACAGGGGATTTTCAGTTGCTGCAGAAGGAAAGGTTCACAGCGGTGGAGCCATGACTTTGAAGAAATGCTCGCCCTTTGTTTTTCAGTATGGCGCTCAGAACAGCCAGTATAGGCCCTGGAGAGAAGATCTGAGAGACCTACTGGATGTATATGGATGGAGATGAATCCTAAACCTCATGGGAAGCATAATATGAAGAAAGAATAGTGTGTGTGATGTGTCATTCTACAGGCTCTGGCAAACTGAAATTCAAATTGAGATTGAAATTACTCCTTGTGTAGAAGCATCTGTGTGTATCGTGCACATATACAGTATCACATCCAGAGAGCAACCAAGAGTGGTAAGAGCAGCATATAACTGTAAAAGTAATAAATAATCAATCAATGGTGTTAGAATTAATATTACTAATTACCATTGATGAAGGCACAAAGCTTGACATGGTTCTGAATGGGTTTGATCTGTATCTTCGGCCTGAGGGTTACTATATCTGTGTCTTTGGATATTTGCATTCCTTTTATTTTTATAAAGTCAGGCAGCAGCATTTATAGATGTTACATTTACAGACATGAGATCTGTGATATTTCTTAGTTGTAAAATGACACAAAGCTCAATGATTTAATGTGGTAATTGAAATGCATTTCCCGAATAAAGATGACAGGGATTTAAATGTGTCCGTACTTCTGAGGAAAGCAACCTAACACTTGAGCTATATTCTTTATTCGTGCTCCTTTAAAAAAAAATGCAGAACCCAGTTTTGAAATAATTTCAACCGTCTGATTGATGAGGAAAAAGTGTGTGAGCTGTCAGAGCATCTTTTTGTCCGATGAGAATGAATCCAGTGTGACATGCTTGTATGATGCCACTCTGTTTGTGAAGAAGTGAGGCGGTGAGCTGAACCCGCCCCTGGAGAGCTGCACCCGTGTCTGTGTTTACTTATCACTAAGCCTCCTCAATGCCCAGAGGAGACATGCTTTCGCTATTTGCAGGTTCTTGTTAGTCTGTGTTGGTCTGGGTGTGTGTTGGTGTGACTCCCGGCGTGTTACCTGGCTAATATCGCTGGTCCACGCCGCCTTCTCCTGACGTGATGGCGCCAGTAACACCACGGTGAATGAAGCAGATTCTGATGGTTCCACTACGAGCTTAAAGTCCAGCTGACCAAACACCTGACCGCCAGCTTTAGCTGTTTGATAGAGGAGGAAGGAGATTTTTACAGTGCAACAGAAAACCTCATGATGATAACAGTAAAACACACACACACACACACACACACACACACACACACACACACACACACACACACACACACACACACACACACACACACACTCAGGGTTAATTAAGCAGACCTGCTATCTCCATTCTCTGCACCCCTGAGGCTTAAGTGTAAAGGTGTGTGTTAAAGGCATGTGTGCATATGCATGTGATTTTCTTGTGTTTGTGTCTGTGTGTGTGTGTGTGTGTGTGTGTGTGTGTGTGTGTGTGTGTGTGTGTGTGTGTGTGTGTGTGTGTGTGTGTGTGTGTTTCATCAATCTCCCCATTTGCAAAATGAATCCTCTGAGAAAAAATAATGGATCTGTGATGTTAAAAGATCAAAACCTGACATTTAAAGGGGTGAGCATCTGATATTTAAATGGAAGTAATTTCCGGACACTTATTGTCTGACACCTAATTAACCTCCTTGAGCGGTGAAGAGCCTACATGAGCCAATAAGAGCTGCCTGTGTGTCAACCATTGTGAACGTGCACTGCTTCACACTGTAGCTGTAGTAAACTTACACTCCTCATCACTGGCGTCTGGTTCCTCTATAAGCGTGCAGTCGATGAGGGACAAAACTCCTCCTTGCTGCAAAAAGAAAAGAGAAAATATGCTGCTTATTGGCATTTTGGAAAAAAGTTGAAATTTTAAGTGCTGAAGGTTTTCTCACCTTGAGAAGGTGCAGCTTTCCCCCAGAGCTTCGTGTGCAGACCAGGAAGTGTTTGGTAAAGAGGAAACACTGCCTCTCCCCTTCCTTCTTCAGGGAGAGGGAACCCAAACGGACCTTACTCAACTTGCCTCGCTCCACTGACGGCAGCTGGATCAGAGAGCCTGAAGAGCAGGAGGGGCACAGGATTACGTTACATTTCATTAAGATGACACTAAGCTGAGGATGGGTTTACAACGTTGTTTGCAGTGGCCCAAACAGGAAAATGTAAAAAAATATTAAAATACTTCTGGACCCCTGCACACATGCATCTGTCCATTTTAGGTCACTAAAACTGGCAGATTTACTGGCAAAGTAATGTTTCATCTTGAAAGAATAAAACAGTCAGGATCAGTAGATGCACTTTCAAAGCTGGTTTCTCCATCTCCTGTCACAGCAGGAAAATCACAATCCGCTCTCCTGTGTAGTCGAAGGGTAACTTGACATGTTTCACTCAATGATGATCAATAATGCATAATGTGAAATATTGCATTGATCTGAATCTGTTTCTCCTTAGTGTAGTAATAAGAATATATCTTGTCAGTGCAGATATGAATCTAGTGCATTTCTCTATTTTATTAGTTAAGAGTTTATATGAGTCTCTAACCACTTGTTGCTTCAGTATAAGCAAATGAAATACAGCTTATGCAGTGAATCACACAAAATCTGTTGCAACGCCTTGTTTGATATTTGATACAAATCCATTAAGACTTTTATAGATGCATCTTTTTAATATATATTATCCGAGCTGATCTTAAACTTGTCAGAAAGTTCTCATTAAACAGCCAAACCAATTTGTAGAACCACATTTTTAAGATGCAAGATGACAGACAGTAAAATCTCCCCCTCGTAAAACCATTACAGCAGCTAATGTAATACTGAGCTCCATCACGGTCTCAGTTCTCAGATTACAAGTTGAATGTTAGAGTGAACCTCCAGAGATTTGCTGTGAGCTGAGCTGTGAGCAGACGGAGGCTCACCCTGCCGGACGAAGGTCTGGCTGGTGTCCAGCAGGATGTCACAGCCCTCCACTATCATCCGCTCTATGGCCAGGTTCTTCCTGATGTTCTCTGTGTCGCTCACCTCGTCATGCATCACTCTGGAAACACACACACACACACACACATACTAGTTAGATCCGATTTCAACACAAAGATGTATCAGGGAAGTAGATTATTCTGAAAACCAGATACACACCTGGACAGTTCCTCTAACTTGGACTTGGCGAATTCCAGACTCTTTCGCTCCACGTGCTCATGAGGTGTGTGAGCCAGTAACTCATGCAGGGTGATGATGTAGCGGGGAATCTGACAGGTGGGAAGAGCAATATGACAATATATGCAAACTTTATAAAAGACATTTGCATTAGTTTTGTTTGAGAAAACCAATGTATGTTGGTGCCCAAGTTCTACCTGGAACATGGGATATGTGAGGAAGGTCTCAAGCATCCTTCCCTCACAGGCGGCGTTGGACTCGTACTGTTTCAGCAGCTTGTCAAAGTCTCTGTTCTGCTTACAGTTGGCCAGGACCTGCAGGCTGTACTGATGGTTCCTTACGAACTCCTGGTAGATGTTCAGCATGGGCAGCAGGATGTCGAATAGGTCGGCTGGAGACAAACACACACACACACACAAACAGGACTGTGTAAACATCTGAGGCTTTTTAGATTCGTATCCATCAGGGAGACGTCCACAAACTCATTCTGCAGCATGACAATGACCCTAAACATACAACCAGAGCCATAAAGCACTGTCTTCAGAGACAGCTGGTAGATCCCAGATCTCCACATCATGGAGTCAGTCACGTGACGAGATGGAAGATACAGAGATGGAGAGAATCCACAGAACCACTGTAGCCAGTTCTCCAAGATGCTTGGAACCACCTACCTGCCAAACTGGGGAATCATCTGTTGATACAGTTTTAGCGATTTTCCCCGCATTCCATAACCAAGTTGCTAACCATTATACAACCAGCTTATGTTCCAGCTAAGTAACAGAAACCTAAATCTAAAAAAACATTTAAAATCTCATGTAATGATGCTTATGACTAAAAATCCAGATTTTTTAGACTATCTGAACAAAGGTCAGAAAAGGATGGCAACTTTGAAATATGTAATAAAGGTATATAGGAAGGAAGTTTATTGGTATAGTGACGTCAAACATGATGCACTGGGAGAAAAAAACCCTGAGCAGGTTCAAACCTAATTTGAACATTTATGTGACATTGTGAAATAGCATCCAATGTAGCTGATGCTATTTTCTAATTCACTGCAGAGAACCAAATGATTAGATCACGAGGGTTTTTAAAGGCCACACCCTCAAAAGAATGAAAAGATCAAAATCATTCTGTTGGTCAAAAATCAGCGTTCAGCATCGGCCCCGAGGCGCGGAGTCAGATAAGGACACTGTGTTTAATCAGTGGACCAGTTTCCTCTTACGAACTGGTCACACGTAATTTGCTGTGACGTCTTTCAGCGGTCCGTCTCCTAGGTGATGCTTATCTGTCGAAGGCACTTCTGTTTTCGGGGGAAGAATCATGGGATGCCTTCTGGTCTGAGCAGTCATTGTTCACCAAGACAATAAATGTGTGTGTTGCAGACTGAGATAGGAAAATGTGTGTGTGTGTGTGTGTGTGTGTGTGTCTCAAGGCTGACATTTGAATGAGACAAACTGGATGTGGAGGACCACTGAAAACCTGACCTTGATGTCACTGAGTGGATGCAGAGCAAACAGTGTGTATTGTGAGTATTTGTGTGTTTGTGTATTGTGTGAAGTCAAGTAACAGCTTACCCAGCACCAGAGTTGGCCAGTTGGCTATCCTCGCCTTTAGGCCTTGATGGAAAATCTCATGTAGGAACATGATGGTTTCACTGAACACAAAAAATGTATTAACAAATTGACAAAAGAGGTTTTAATGTTTTGCATAATAAACTCTGTGATGTTTATACAAATATACCGAACACACCTGTTGAGGAAGATGCTGCTGACATCATCGTGGCAGATTGGTGGTTTCTTGGAGCTGGCAGCCATCCTCAGAGGTCTTAGGAAAAAGTTGACCAGTATGAAGAGCTGGTGGACGTACCTGTCATCACACACACACACACACACACACACACACACACACACACACACACACACACACACACACACACACACACACACACACAAAGAGAGAGAGAGAGAGAGAGAAGCCCACATCTGTATCAACTGGATATTACCTGGAAAATGGGTGTTTAGACAACATTGCAGAAAATCAGAACTCCTTTAATAATGTTCCGCAACGTCGATGTAAATATTTAATAATGAGGTATTGTTCCTATAATATTGTACATAAACTATAACATACCTTAAATGTCATTTTACAGTTATATGATACAATTAAAACAAATGTTTTTTCGATCTGTTATAGAGATTAATGGATATTTAGGCTTATACTTATTGTATTTACACATTGAACATACATGACACGTTCTTCCTCAACTTTTTTAAGTAAAAATATTCTAAAATAAAAATACTTTTATATAAAGGAGAAATGTTGGAAATACATTATTTAAAAAAAAATGATTGAAATTTTATATAAATCATCAATATATACGATACAAGGTGAGAATAAAACTTTGAAAGATAAAATACGGGATATGAACGTCTCTTCTTGCTGCTTGTGAAATCAAAGACCTGACAAATTTAGTAACTTCATTACAATCGTGCAAAAATCCTGCAATTCCAATATTGTAATAATACGATCGTGTGCACCGAATTGTCTGGACTGGTCTCATACAACATGCACAGATCTGTCGGCTCGTTGTGTTTCTCACACAACACTACTGGACAGTACTTTAACACAATGTGAATCCTTTCCTGAGCCACAGTCAGAGCAACTAAGATAACATCACGTATCGCAAAACTCACCAAGAGAGACAACATTTCTGTGGTGGCTGATAACTTACTCTGTCTCTGCCTCCACCATGTTGAAGACGATCTGGTTCCTCTTCCTCATGCTCTCGGCATGAGGGGAGCAGATGTAATCTTGAACGATGATCTTCCACTTCCTCCGACAGAGCCAGCCCCGCATGAAGCTTTGCACCTGTGGAGATACGGATAAGGAAGCATGGAGCAAACATGGCCCAGCAACATGCTACTGAAAACAAAATGCAGTTTACAGCAACCACAAATACATGAAACCTAGATTCTCTCTGAGTCTGAAGGTGGAGAAAAAGATTGATTTACCTTCTTGATCTTTTTGATGTCCGGGTCTTCGTTTTCATGTTGGATGTGGTAAGGCCGCATTCGCTCCTTGGTTTTGTTCAGAGCTACAATCTTTGAAGAGGAATTCAAACAAACAAACAATCTGAGCAAAATGTGGATGACTAAATGTGGGAACAAAATCACACAAAATAAACTTAGACTTTCTCATCTTTGACAATCTGGCGTCTTCATTCAGAAACGGAAATGGCAGAGAAGGAGAAGCTGCTAATAGTTCTTGACAATGAGCAAATTAGGGTCAATACGTGCCCGATCACCGTTCTAAAGAAAAACTGTAACCCGCTGCTTAATATGTTCTATTTCTATTCTATTTAAATGTATGGGAACACTTTTAAAACACTTAATCTATCTTATTATGTCAATCATTTTTACAGCCATGAAGTGTCCTCAGAGAGCAGAGTCAGATTTACCTTAAGATACAATTACTTGCTGCGTATAAGAAATTACCGCAATATGATTGTATGCCTCCGCCTACCAGTGCAGTTTCCGTGTACATATTTCTCCATACCTTTTTTCAAAACTCATTTAAGGTCAACCAAAATCTACTCAGTTTATCTTTGAGTCCAATTGAACATTTGCACCAAATTTGAAGACATTCCCTCAAGCTGATCTTCAGATATCATGTTCATGAAAAACACTGTGACCTTGACCTTTGGCTACCAAAATGAATTCCATGTTCAAGAGAATAATTCACTCGAGCTTTACAGAGATATCGCAGTGAGGTCACAGAGGTCAGATCATGTTCAAGAAAAACATAGACATTCTTTGTGAGGCCACCTTGACCTTGACCTTTGGCTACGAAAGTGAGTTAATCCTTGACTCCAAGTAAATGTTTGTGCCAAATGTGAAAGTATAAAAAAATTCTTGAAATATTGCGTTCACAGGAATGGGACGGACGAACGGACGGACAACCTGAAAACATAATGCCTCCGGCCACTGGCTGTCGCAGGCGTGGAGGCAAACAAACCAACTGCTACACCTGCATCATAGAATAAACCTCAAAATAATATAAAAAAGTGGGTAAAACAATCTAATTCCACATTATGAAGCTAATAATAGACAACACCGCTTCTCTTTAAAAAGCTGTGATGAATTTCCAACGTAGCTGGTGAGAGGTTTTACTTGGCAGCGTTTTCCTCTGAGCAGAAATAACCTCAGCAGCGGTGAAGTCTGGCTCTGGCTCTGCTCTGTATTACTTTAACCTTATGGCTGTTGACAACACCAGCTTTTCACACAATGAGGAAAAAACAAGCCAAACGTTTTCATCTTCATTTTCTCCTTCACTAGCGCCATCATCATGAGTGGCAGCAGAGAGGAACCAGTCTGCCAAGTGTTGACAGTAACAGTGGCTAGTTGTTTTAAATATTCATAAACACAGAGCGACACACACGCAAACAAACAAACAAAACGAGAGTGTATTTTAATGAGACGGATCAGCGGCCCCACAAAGTCTAATCCTTATTTCATGAGCAGCACCATTACACCGGCAGATGTTTCCTAATGTAAAATGTCATTCGTTAGCATTTTCATTATAAAGCAGGCCAATGAGACGCGATGGCAGCGTTTAGCATCCAGAAGAATCTGCCACACTTGTTGCTCCGAGGGAGAATTACAACTAAAAGCAGCATAACCAGCTAATCCATGCAACATTCCTCCCAAAGACAGAAATATAGTGTATTTAAGCAAAAAACAGTCGATACAGAATTTGAAATGACAGTGGGGGTGTGAATTATGGAGATGTTAGCAGCTGGTCGGGTAAATGGCGTCCCCTGGGGCCAAGAGCTGAGCAGAGCAGAATTACATTGCAATCAAACACCGAACTCTGCGTTGCCCTCTGCCCATCTCTCCGGCACATGATGAAGAATGTGCAGAGGAGCAACAACAACCCAACCAATCAATGAAAACCCCCAATTAGCAATTACAGTTTAAAAAACAATGTGAAGTTTTGTGTTATTTTAGTGGTCCATAAATTCTGGATGTAGTTTCTTAGATTTCTAGAATATTGTCGTAATATTAAAAGTATAACATAACGATCCAAAATCTCAATTACAAATCTGTAAGTTTCAACAAAATTGCACAGAGATACTAAACTAAAGTGTCGAACACGATAAAACATTTCCTCCTCCTTTCTTACAGAATCTTTCAAAGTCCTGATACTTATGATAATGTGGTGTTGGTGAGCCGAAAGATTTTGTCATTTGTGAAACCTATAATAAAGTATAACTTAACAAGATGCTCCAAATTACTCGTTTGAGTGCAGACGACAGGCTGATCTCATGATATCATTTTATTATTATAGCCTAAAATAATGACTTTTTCCTCCTGACATTACGACTTAATTCTTGAGATCTCCAATTTTTTAAGTGGCCCTAAAACTGACTTGATATTCCTTTACAGTAAAATGGTTTTGTAGTCAGTGTTTTTGTTGGGTCAGAAAAACGTGCAAAAGCTGGAAAGAGAATCGTTTTTTTTTTTATAACTGAACAATGCAGCTGTACAATTAGCACAAAACCTCTTTGTTTTCATTTCAGGAGATAATTAGATAATTATTCAGAGATCACAGAGTCAGAAAATTAAGCTTTGCCAATATTCACGTTACAACACAACAAAATCAGTGTCGTGACACAAATTAGAATCATTTTCTAGAATTGATATACTGCAGTGCATTATAAGGCAAATAAATCCAAAATTAAAATGGCTATAGATGGCTGCTTCCCACTAGTTCCCCTGATTTTATATGCTTGGAATTCAAATAATATTAATGTAAAAGCGAATCATAAAAACAGAACAAGTGAAAGACAATAAACAACGGTCGTGAATCATCACTGTAAGTTTTATTCCGCAGGTTGACAGTGACGTCAGGATCTAAAGTGATGTAAACTCACTTATTGGTAACTTCATGAAAGATTCCAGCTATTGATCTAATTAACACAAACCAATAATTACCTGCTGTCACGCAGAGAATTGTAATTACTTCGGAGAAACAGTGTTGTGGAAATCAGTTATGTTTTGTCTCTGAACGTGTATCTCTGATTAACTGCGCCCTGGCAGCAGAACAGAGGCGTGTTGCATTCTCTAATGGTTTGGCAGCCGTTTGTAAGGGAGCTGATGGTCTGTCTCTACTGAGTGGTGGGCTTCTCCTCCTACGCTCAGAGGGGACGGAAAACCATTCACACCCACTCCTCCACTGCCATAAATACAACAAGACAGCACACATACGCACACTGCACAGCCATTGGGTTATTATGGGTATATATAGGTTTATACATGTGTTTCTTCTCACTGTAGATCACTGTTCATATTATTCATAACCGGAGAGTTATCACAGAGGTGTGTGGGCCTGTGAGTGAGTGAGGGAGTAACTGACTGACCATCAGACATGAGCTGTTTTCAAACATGAACCCTAGATAATAACCGGACAACTGGTTTGAACATTATCCAGAATTTGCCTTTCACATATGAACAATGCAGCAGGAAACTGTCCAGATCAGATGCAACAACATGAAAATCTCTGGAGCCTTGAGGCGAGGGTCCAATAAATTGACTTTATCAATCCAATTAAATAAATCAATATGTATAAATATGAACACTGCTAATCATACTGTAATACATTAATTACCCCCTCTTCCTCCACCTCCTGCTGTTACAGCATGGGTGAGGGGCGGAGGTCTGTAGTCTTCTTCACATTCCTTAAAGCTGTAATCTTTAATATCTGGAAATCCTGCTTGATTTAGAAATGCCTGTGGTAACTCTGAGGAAATTAGTTTTGATAAACCTTGGTGATCATTAATGTTTGTGTGTGTGTGTTAGTGTGTGTGTTAGTGTGTGTGTTAGTGTGTGTGCTGCACCTCTGATTTGAGCCTCTCGATCTCTGTGTCCTGATCCTCCAGCTGGGTGCGCAGCTGATTGGCAGCCACCTTCTCCGTCTCCACTATCTGCACGAGGTGGATGTATTTCTGCATCAGCACCTCTCGTTCGATGATGATGTCAGAATAGCTGCAAAGGAAATTTTGCACAAATACCTCAGCATGGACGGTTTGGTAAGACACATAAAACCCACTTCTAAGTCTTAGGCTGTACAAAACATTAGTTTGTAACATCACTGTGTGCAGAAAGTCAGTAGATGCTGAATAAATCAAATATATGCTTATAATTTATGCTTATGTATTCTTATTCACCCTTTCAACATGTGTCTCCTATATATTCTTGACCATAATGAGCTCAAGTGGATTCCATCATTTTCCTTTTATGACTGCAGCTCGAGGTTGATTCAGACTTGAAACGCTTGGCTCAGCTTAATGCCACATATCACAAGTAACACAACTGTGGAGTTATTAAGCGGCTCAGAACATGAATAATTACTGAATACCTAGCATGAATCTAAGGGGAAATTAACCCGAGGTTGTAAAGCACCCACTTTGAAATATAATCAATACCCACATGTACTTTATCTGTTTCGGATATTTTAAACGCTGAGGATGATTTTCCTCCGGGTTTGATTTTTCCACAGTGAGAGTTGTTAACCAGCAAGGAACAGCTTTCAAAAGTCCAATTTGCAACTGGATTCCAGATGCATTCAGTCACAAAGACACATTTTACTTTTTATATAGTGTTATAGAGTGTTTGGATATTCTTTGGAAAACATCGAGCTTTAAAGTAAATTATAGATAAGATATATTTAATGGCCCACAACATGCAAAAACATTAATAATGCTAATGCTAATGCTAGTGTTAATATTTTGTCCATAGACTGCATATAAAGATGGACAACTTGACAGCTCCCTAAAAGTGAAGCCTAAGTGTCTCTCTCGCCCCCTGGTGGCTGGCTGCAGTATAGGTCATAAATCCTGCCTCCTCCATGTTAGTGGGGGGAAGTGGACCAAATAAAACTCAAATTACATGTCAAATAAATTCAAAGCTGGTTTCTGTCATTTTAAGCAGTTCCATCACACGGATGTTTGTGGTATCTTTGGTTTTAATGAATGAATTTGATGCAGCAAAGGGCTGTTAAACATCATGATTGACTGAGACTGACTGATTGAGCGCAGACTCTGTCTCCAAATATGCAAGATGGCAGCGTTTGTATCTGGAATATATATGCTTCATTATTTCTGGATAGCGGGAGGAAGTGGAGATGCATCGTCCAGGTTTGTATACAGTAAAACTAAGGTACGCAATATGATGCAACATTTCCTTCACAAAAAAAGGAAAAGGGAGAAATGCCACATTTTCTGACTATGTTAATAAACATTACTCTTATTAAACCCATGGGAAATACCCTTTAAATAATCCAGTGTGTGTACCTGGCCTGCTGGATGGCCTCCACCCATTCATCACACTCACACTCCTCATCTGTCCGCAGCTCCAGAGGTTTCTGTCCATCGTGGCCAAACACGATGAGGAAGTAGTGCTGAAGAGAGAGAAAAACACAAGGGGAGATAAAAAAAAAAACTGTTCATATTTGTGACCCTGGGACCGAATCGTTTTCAGTCGAGTCAGCAGTCTCGCTTGTGCAGCACGAGATGTTTTGGCTGCTCGTTTGGAGATGCTAGCCAAAGCTCATCAGGCATATGGTGCAGACATATGGAAACATTACTTTCAGGCACATCCTCTTTTTCACACTCTTTTCTTGCCCAGATTCATTCCGTATAAAATAAAAGGTCTGCAGCCCTTACATGAACCAAGCAGAGCCCGCAGACACAGAGGAGGACAAGGGAGGGAGGGGAGGTGGGCGGGTGGGTGGGCGGCTCAACACACATGACAGAGTTATTTGCTCGCAGAGATAAAACATTGCATCTCGCCCAGGCCTCCCTTCTCCACCAGCCTATTGTCATCACCATCAATTAGCCGGCTCGCTCTGTCTCCCTCTCGTTTCCCGTCTGTCTCTCTTATTATTCTGATGAGTTTCCCCAAGTATCTGCCTTTTAAAATACTTCCCCCGTCTCACACACAGACATGCACAACAAACGCAAGCACACACACACAAGGACACACACACCAGACATTATATCAAGCGATAGAGGCTTTTATTCAGATGGTCATGTCCTGGGGCACTGGGTTACCAGAAGAGCTGCTATTCTTAGTCGGGGAAAACCGAGAAGACTGAGCTCTGCGTGGCCTTTCCCTCTCCTCCTCTCTTCTTTTCTCTTCATCCAACCACCTCTTTCCTCCTCCCTCTCTCTTTGCACTTCACCTATCATCCCACTCCGCCTCCTCTGCCCATGCAGCTCCACCAGCATCCTCACTTCTCTTGTTGTTGGAAGCCACTCCACCTCCTCCTCCTCCTCCTCCTCCTCCTCCACCATCTCCACATCCCTTCATCCCTTTGTGTCTCTCTCAGTAAGGATTCAGTGAACCAAACCGAGTCCCGATGAGGGACGATTACCCTGCAGGAGGATGGACGGGCTTCGTCCCCGGTGCACAGGGGATGGGTTGGAGATAGAGTCACCAAGGTTACTGGAACAAACACACACAGTATTTGCACAGCGATCCTTGGTAGGACACTGACTTATATCGAACAGCCAAACCCAAACTTCAACCTAACCTATATTCACAACCTTCACCAGGACCTCCGAATTGTTGTCCTCGTTGGTCCCCATGACGACTATGGGTTGTGAAAAGATGCGCACATACACATACATACACATGCACACACACACTGCTTTGTATGTATCTTTCGTTTCGATTCACTGGCTGGCTGGATTTTACAACAATAATCTGTGCTCTAACAGTGTTTGACAGGGAGGAAGAGAGAAGGGTAGAAAGAGAAGACAGAGAGAAAGAGAAAAGACTTGTTACATAATATTTCTTAACCGAGTACATTTATAAATTGTGTCACTAACTAACAAGAAATCATTTCCATGGCAACCCAATATCTGACGCTTCTGCTGCACTTCCATTTTCTGCTTTTCAGTGCTGCCTCTATTCATTTAATGCTTTTATTGATCCATCCTTTTGCCACTTTAGACACGAGGAGGAGGAACCCTTCAGTGGGAAACAAAACAATTTTGCAAATGCAGATTTTAGAGCTGTAAATGGATAATCTGAGCCTAAAGTATCTGAACTAAGACAGAGTGGTGACGTTTATAGATTTTTACCATTCACATTACGTGTAAGAATTAAGTTATCTGCCTTCTACAGCTTTTAAATTAAATTAAATACATGAGTGGTGTTATCAGATCTTTTAATCTATAAGTAAAGGTTTACCACAATGTTTAAAAAAGCATTGTTACAAACAATTGTGTTGAATTTACAATGCAAAGTAGCTGTTGAATATGTGCAAGATTGTAAATATTAATACTGCAGCCAAAAACTATTTTGTAGGTGAAGATATAGTGGAGCTGTGGTTTCTAAGCAGAGAATGAAGTCACACTCCCTCTGTGTGTGTTTTCGCTGCTTTGTTTTGGTAACCAGTCCAGGCACGTGTCCCTCCCTGTGAAACTCTCGGCCCTCCCAACGTAATAAAGCGAGGAGGCACCGGCTAAAAGCTCCAGTCTAAAAACACCTGTCACTGGCACACCATGGTGCTGTTGGGGAAAATAGCACTGCAGCTACACCCACTGTATACGGACCACACACAACAACAACACAGCAATGCCAATGATGCTAGCCATGCTAACTAGCTGCTTGACATCATGCATTGTGCTCTGGAAACATAATAGTTCGCAGACTCTCAGCAAAGAATAACAATTTGAGCCTTTTAATGGGAAAAAAAACCACTTTCAGAGGAAATTCCGTGGACTGTCGCAGTTGCCCCATAAGATTGCATTGTAGCCACTGCTGCCATTTCCTGGGTGTCAGCGATCTACTGGACCGATTTCTAAAGTTTTAATAAGTACCATTCATTTACACACAGAACTATAAATCATGAAACAGAAATAGTCAACTAGATTACTTCAACTTCAAGTACCTATAAATTGTACTGACAGGTACCCTGTGGAGTCTCTGTTCATATCGTACCTGCACATGAGAATGTAAGTGCATGCAAGCCACAGACAGCTGGTGGAGGCAGAGTGGTTTTGCAGTGTCCTTGCATCATCTAGCAAACATGGGTATAAAAATGCAGATTATGTTCTTAGGTCTCTACTTTACAAATGTATTTAAGGGAATGAAATGCATTCACCACTGCTGTTAGACCACAAGGATACATAGAATATGAAAACTGCATATTGACATAAATGGTGATTGGAACATGAATCCACCAGTTAATACTAAACAGCATCACCAGTCTGTATTATTTCTGTTGATTTCAATTCCTGTTCCCAAGATACTTTACATAATGTGGGTGTTCTTCATTCTTCTTGAGTCTCCCCTGTTCTACTCTCTGCTTGACATTTGTTAAAGTTGCCAGTTTGTATGTTTAAATATATTTAAATACTTATTTTTTTCATAATCCAATATTCTCTTTTTTTTCTACCCCTACTGTATATTATAACTATCTGCTGCAGCTGTGACCCATATACCCTCCGGCAGTCATTAAAGTTTAATGGTATATCATCCTATACAAGAGAAGTTGCATTATGCTGGACCTCGTGGCATTAATACACTGCACCGAGTTACACTGTGTCCTCATTAGTCGCAGCAAGAGTCCTAACTCCCTCTGAGCTGTAAACACACAGTTCCCTAACTCCCCAGTACCATTCAGGACAACCAGCTCGCTCTCCCTTCAAATCGGCTCAAACCTACCCTCCACGCCTCGGGGCCTTCACTGTACTGTAAGAAATTTCATTTAGACAAATAAAGACAGAGAGGAGAAGTAGAAGAGACAAAGAGACAGACTCTTTCCTACTCTTTCACTCTTAATGTCACTAACGACCGATTTACCACCTGAAACCTTCTTCTTTTTTTTTCTTTCTGAGAAACAGCCATTATAGAAAATGAGACTGTGCGACTGTCAGCGTGACACAAAGTGCGTTTTAACACCGCAGAGCAAGACACAGACACAATGAAGGGCAGCAAATGTTATTATCCAGACGCAATTTCGGGTCACTCATTCAAAACCGCCTGCCGCGAGAACAGATGTGTCAAGTGAGAAGTTTTGGCGACTTTATATTGTCCAACAGGGACTGAACATTAGGAAATTAATACCTTTTACAAACACACACACAAACACACTCAGGTTCACTGTATCCCTGTGTTGAATATTCCTTTATCCCCTATTATGGATTAAAGAGTCCGACATGAAACTGGACTTGTTGGTAATAGATTCATTTGGCAAACGATTGCTGAAGAATCAAAAAACATCTGTAAATGTTTAAAAAGCGGAGAGGGTATAATCACCGTTGGGATTCACTGATGATTAGAAACTGGAATTGCCACTAATGATTCAGCACTGCTGTCTGCTTTGGTGTCTGCACTGATGAGAGGCCAAATTAGGTTGTACAATATCTAGTCTAGGACCTTTTTTAAAATCTTTTCTTGACTCTGGCTTTGAAAGCAGCATTTAACAGCTTTGATCTTGTGCACTTTAGTGGGTAGAAAGAGGCATGTGCGCTGAACGTGTTAAAGGTTTGATCCCCATTGGGGCTGTGTATACACTTACTGTACGTTACTCAAAGGCTGGTTGAATGATAATAAAAAAACAGCCTATTCACATAGAGCGCTCTCTGTATACTCTATATAGGTTAAGTACTGTATACTCCATTATACAGCAGCATCCAAGAAGTACTGCATTTCTGCCTTGAAGGATCCAATGCAACATTTACACGAGTTTCTAAAAGACTTTACCAGTATGTTTTTGCAGTGGTGGATCTAGGATTTTTCTAAATCAGGGGCTATAAAGTGGATTTACACAGAGGGGCGAATTATATGACCAACAACTTTCAGTAAAGTGCCCATTTGAGTCATTACTTGTTTACTGTTATCTCTACAGTTCTTCGCAAAGCCACGCATCACTGAAATGTGTTCCTTGTTCAGGCACAATGCTAACGTAAGTTTAAGATTTAAAAAAGCGTATTGTATTCATAGTAAGTGACTAGTTTATTCAAAATAAGACTACTTTAGGGGCCAATCAGATTTAAGCTGGGGTCAGTGCCCCCCTGGCCCCGCCCCTGGATCTGCCCCTGTGTTTTTGCCTACTAAACTAAAAGTCATGTGTACTTTAAAAATGTTTAATTTACCTCATGAGGAAGTACAGTTTATGTGGTCACACAACCCGGAAAAGGAGGTTTTAACGCAACATGAGCAAGAACACCTGTGTGTGTGTGTGTGTGTGTGTGTGTGTGTGTGTGTGTGTGTGTGTGTGTGTGTGTGTGTGTGCTTATACCTCTGTGAGGACCACTTTAAGCAAAGACCCAACTGAGGACATTTTGACTGGTCCTCATTTCTTCAATCGACTGTTTGAGGGTTAAGAATTGGTTTTAGGGTTAGAATTAGGTTTAGGTTAGGGTTAGGGTTAGGCATTTAGTTGATGGTTAAGGTTACGGTAAGGGGCTAGGGAATGTATCATGTCAATGAGTGTCCTCACAACTATAGAAAGACGTGCCGGTGTGTGTCTGTGTGTGCTATAGGATTCAAACTGACGTGACCTTTTTTATCCATCATCCATCGTTCAAAGTTTACAGTCATGTTTGTGTCAGTGTACATTTAACTAAATTCAATTAATTTAAAAAGTAACTTCTCCTAAATGATAACTGACTAAAACAAAAATACTGTTAATTTGATGTTCAGTGTAATGGATCGTACAACTTTAGTTTCAAATGTCCGCAATTTTCATTATACACTAAATAAGTAGAAACCAGCAGCTGAATAGAACAATAGAAAACATTTTGTACAGTATATGGGCTCATACACACATACCCACAGGGAAGGTGAATAAAATAAAAGTAGGATAATAACGTTTGCGATTCTGTGACACAGCACAAATGACACCTATTAAATAAATGTCAGCATTGACTTCTAAAGCTGCACTGTGTTTTCTCCTTTTATCATCAACGCCGGTATCTATAATTACTTTTAAAACACAAACCCAATGCAAAAGTTCCTGGAGCTGCAGCAGCAGGTAGCTCACGAAGATACATGAGCGTGCCACTGCCTTGTTTCATCTGATGAACTGTGTTTGTACCAGACACTGTACTTTAATATCAGTTTCAAACCTCAAAGGTTGGCCTTATTTTGTGAAACCACACGTTTCCTTGGTAAAAACATAATTCTGAGCTGTGGAGGAAAGCAATCACAGGTTGGCTTTGTCGTGTGTGTTTGAAGTTAATCTCTGACCACGTTCGGAGCAACAGCAGGTTTTTGTCCCATCTTTTTCCTGAGATCCATACGTGCTGATTACAAGAAGGAAGTGGAAGAAAATCATTAAGAAGCCGTTTTGAACCTCGCCTTCACTGGGAGCCGCTGTGTCTCCACCTTTGCGCTGCTGCCGCGGATCGGGCTCCGCACAGTGATCCCACAAGTCCCACAGGGTGATAATTACCATTACAGAGAAATACAACAGAGAGTCGACCAGATTCATGTGTATGTTAGAGGAACTGATACAATCCATAAACTGGATTCCCTCCATGTGTGTGTGGGTGTATGTGGGAGTATATGCACCACGTGTGTCTTCTTGAAAAAAACGGGACAAAACACAGAGTGAGATACCATTAAAAAAAAAACACATGCAATGGTAGTGAGTGATTAACACAACAGAGATAATAAAACCTCCTGTTGTCAGTACGGATCACAAGGGGGAACACGGCGTCTCAGACACATCAACAAACAGAGTCACAACAAATTTCAATTATTTCATTTGAGTATGAAAACATTCTACAGAAAAAAGCCACACAATTTGGTGTTAAAGAAAATATAAATACGACTAATTAAAGCTACATTTTTCCAAATAGCTTACGGAGCCATTTATATTTTTGCAACAGATTTTAATCGACAACGTGCACGGCTTATTTATAATTTCCATATAAAGCCACAATACATTATTACCCATTACGAGAGTTAATTCCGATATTGACAAAATAAAAGTCATTGTTGAGAGGAAGCTTTAGGAAGATGAATAGGAGGAAACAGGGGTGTGGGGTTACTTTTCACACCCACCAGTTTCCTGGATCAGACTCCCGATCTCCTCTTTCTATTCCTCTCATTTCTCAACTCCTGTTGTTCTCCCACAGGGGCAATAATGTCTCTTTGTACAGAGCGCGGCTTCATGAAATGCTCCGAGGACAAGAACAAAGAAACAAACTGCGACTGTTGTGTAAACCCTGTGCGTTCACCGATATAAATCTTACTTATCGTACCATAGGCTGCACACCCATTCATCTTCGGCAACGCCATAAATTATGAATTAACTTGTAATAGGTGGCCAGATGTCTTCCATAATATTCGCTATAATAGATAAAGTACTGCAAAGAATAAAACCATCTTCTTTCTTGAGAAAATACTTACTCACGCTCTTGCAAGACTTAGAGGAGATTTATATGCATATGGGTCTAATGATTATAAGGCTATAGACACCAGCCTGTTAGCGTAGCATAGCATAAAGACTGGATGTACAAGGTTTTTTTTTTAAAAACTACCAGCCCCTACACAGCTTCCTGAAGATGTAGTGTAACCACCCATGGTGACGTCACCCATTGGTTTGTGAACGGCCGCTTTAGCATTTTGGCCAGCGCCATCTTGGTTTTTTGAAACCAGAAGTAACCATATTTGGAGGAGCGGGGGAAGACCCTGACTCAAGGACACTGCACACCCACCCACACCTGCAACCTGTGCCACTGGACAGTAGCTGTCAATCACAGGGTATCTATACCATGCTTTAATCTCTACTTTACTCTAAATGGGACCATAATTTATGACATGAGCGTCAATCTGTATTAAAGAAGACTAAGAACTAAGTCTAGCGATTGATTGATTGCCCTCTGCTGGTCATTTGAGAGGATACAGGTTTCAGGCACTTCTGCGTTGGCCTCACTTTACAGACCCAGAGTCATACAGTCAATCAGTGTAACACATTATATCTCTGTATATTTCAGACAAAAGTTACACAAGTTGTATAAAATGATGCAAAAGATTCATGAGGCCTACACGTGGAGTTTCTGGTTGCAAGTGATGACAAGACTTGAAGAAGTAGGCTAACTCCTGTAAAACTGCTTATTGTCATTTTTTTGTTATTGAAAGAGGAAATTCATGACATTTCGGTCAGCCTTCTGTAAAAGTCTGTTCAAAGACTAAATATACTTTGGGAAACACAATTATTCGCTTTCTTGCAGAGTCATTTGTCACAACTGATGTCTGAACAGTAAATGTGAAGCTTTAGCAGCTGAAAAGTTTAACAACCTCACAACAGGTAACAAGAAGCAGGTCACCGCAACCAGCCAGGAAATAGTCTGGCACACAACTGCTGTAAAACCACTAAACCTGGGTCTTTACACGTCTGCTTGACAGGGTTATTTACTAATTACTGTTAATAAGTGAGCTTTAGAGGGGCAGGTTGGTGGATTTTAGTATTTCTTTAAAATACCTCACTTTCTTTTTGTTGGTTTTAGGAAAGCCGTCATTAATATACAGTGTAACACCCAACACGATCAAAAAGAACACATGAAATAAAAAGGTAAATGTGGCAGATTTCATTGTTCATCATCTCTCTACAGTTTAAATGGCCCTTTTTCACTCCCTAAAAGATTTATTTTCTAACTTCAGACAACCAAAAGCAACTTTTTCTGGTTTCCTGGAGCGATACAAAACATTAATTTGACAGTAGCAGCAACAGCAGCAGCAGCTTTACTTTATGTAACCACTCAATTCAACTAATGATGTGGCAGCTAATGTGACAATCACTGGATCAGCTTCCCACATCCTGCTGTTTTCTCATTGCCCTGCATGCTGTTCACTTCCTCCAGAGAAGTTCCTCTCCCACACAGACACACACACAGACACGCACACAAAGCTATCACGCATACACACACTGTATACAACTTGCTGTGCCTGCCTCAGAATACTGTGATCGGGGATTACCTGTCTGTTTATCTGGAGATTAAACAGATCGCTCCCCTCCTCCATGGTCTACTTTCGCCGCTGTCCTCCTTCCTCTACATATAGGTCAAAAACACACGCACATATAATAAGGCGACATACATTTTTTGTCTGTCATCGTACACACGTGTTGTGTCGGGAGGTTTCCTCTGCTCAAATCAACCTGAGGCAGTGTGGGGACTGACACGAACACGGCTCTCCTGACAGGCTGATGGACATGCTGCAACATTTTCATATCGTGTTGCTATTTTGCAGAGGAAGAATCAGCAGATTTGCAGCAGTAAATATTTGAATTATTTGTCAGGTCCACAACTTTCCACTGTTGGTACGTCGTTTACCAACTTTATAGGTCAGTAAAAAATTATTGGGGCAAATTGATGGCAAGTTTATTTGTAAAGCTTTTTTTTTTTTTAACAACAACGCTATGATTAAATACTAATGGTTTGAAAAAAGAGCATAATTTGAAGGGTAATAATCAAGACTGCCTTTTTATAATTAATATTACTAACACACTGTTATGTCACTCAAACCTGCATTAATTGTTTCCCTGCGAAAATAACCAGTTGTCAAAACAATGCCGACACATCACCATACACACCTGAGGAGGTTGATATAGAAAACCGGTTATTGAAGCAGTTTATTTACACATCAAGCAGATGTATAAATATTAGCATTCACTCGGAGTCCGTGACAAACTTAAGTCCGACATTCAGTTTCGCTGTTAAATGTTTCGCTATGTTCACCCATGACCGTGGGCCCTGAACACAAACTCGCCACAGACCCCCTACACACAAACAGTACATGTGCACTGCCTGTGCCTGAGGGCAACCTACAGCCACACAGCAGTCAAACACAGTTCAACGTAATGTGGAATTCATGACATAATATGATTTGCTAATTTACAAATCATTTAAACTCCAGGCATCAAGCAATGTTTTCTAAATCTCACTTACTCCAATGTATCAAAAACAACAAATGCTCAACACATTGAAAAAAAAAGATGGCCTAATGATAAATCGTGAGACCAACAGCCCCCTGTGGCTCCGGGGCCCTGGGATATGCCTACTTTGCCCAGTATGTGGTAATCCATCATTGTTTTCACCAGATTTTGAACTTTGGACAGAGCTTTTCCACTTGTTGTATCTGGAGTATTTTCTTAATAATCCTCATTGACCACACTTTGATCAGTGCAGAATGTAAAATAAAAGAGACAGATGCCAGCTTTAAATTCTCATCCAACACTATGAGGTCCATACCCCAACACTTGGGAGAAAACTTGAGAGGAAAATCAAAAGCAGGCTGCAGAGGGAGAGCAGATCAGACTCATGGAGGACAATGGGAAGAGCTGGTTTCTGAATGCAGACGATCAGCGTGAGCAGCAGCAAAAAATGTGATGAGAGGAGCATTTAGAGCGAGAGGAGTTTTCTAATGAGGACTAATTACACACACACACACACACACACACACACACACACACACACACACACGCACAACACACACCAGGACGTCAGCAGCGGCACTTCAACTCCAAAGTGTCACCCCACATTTTCTCACATCAACTCTAATGAGGAGGGAGGCTGTTGAAAAGAACCCTGTGCGGCTGCGGCTCAACAAAAACACACTTTATTAAAGCCGGTGCAGCCACAGCAGACGACACTGAACCAACCTGCTCCAAGGTTCTAATGAAACTTCCTCTTTCACTGCACCACAGCCGTGTGCATCACGCGCGGCTGAAGACGAGGTCACACATTCGATCCCCTTTACAGCCAATTTGTCCCGTCCCTTTTAAAGCATCCTTGGTGACCGTGCTGAGCCATTAGTTCTGGAATCATGAACATATTGTATGGTTCCTCTTCAATAGATAAGAAAGGCTGGTTTTAAAATGTTTACACATGGACTGCCTCCCTGATTAAACCCGAAGATTGAATCAAAGGTTTCGCTGCAGTGATCTGGATGCACTTTGTTTTGGACAGTAAAATAGAAGCTATTTAAATGCAGATAGGAAAGAAAGTAGATATAAGCAGTTTATTTGATGCAGAATGAACACATATATACAACATGAACACAAAGCATTAACCTTCACAATTTGTCCAAAAAATGAGGAAATCAGCAGGTAGTGACTCGTATGGGTGCCTCTGCCAAGAAGGATATTTTTTCCCCCGTTTGATTGTCTGTCAGCAAGATAACGCAAAACCCACAGGACAGATTAGCACGACATTTAGTGGAAGGATGTGGTTTTGGTCGGGGAAGAACCCACTGAGTTTTGGGTCTAATCCAAGTTGCCAGTCCGAGCAGAAAACCACACCAGAAGAACATGCAAACTCTAAACTGGGAACCTTGTATACCACAGTGCTAAAACCATGGGAATTTTTATACTTTCTTTAACATTGCGTCTTGATGGAAAAATCTGGCATATTTAGGGGATTGAAATCCATGAATGTATTTGGTGCAGTTTGACTGAATTTAATGTTGTGTGGATGGATTTGCTGTCCTGAGTGCCGTTCTAGTATTAAACATTGTTTTCACAAATACATTGTTGTCTAGTTGCGCTTTCCTCATTTACCTTTAGAAAAATTGTGCTTTGCACCTCAGAGCCAAACCTGTTCCTCAGACTGAACATTAGTTTCATCACCAGTTCATGATGTAATTAATGTCTATTTACATTGTCGTCAGCTTTTTGGGTTAAATACTCAGTCTAGGGAAATCAGGGGAAAACAAATGTGTGACGCTTGCCTTCACCAGAGGGACCAACTGAACTGAACTGACCAAATGCTGACAAAAAAACGTTTTATTCTAAACGTGTGGGGAGCCTGAGCAGAAAGAAAAATGAAACCTTTGAGATATTGATTTGCTTCTTTTTTTTACAACATGACAAACAGCCTTTCAAGAAAGGAACACCTGGCCTTTGAATCTTGACATTAGAGTGGCATTCTGGAAACAGACAGTTTGTAGCGTCTCCACTGGTTCATGGCCTCGGATGAACTCTCCCTGGGATCAATAACGACCTGACACCTGACGACGGGCGGAGGGATAATTTGACAATTATTATTGCCTTTTACACACACACACGTGTTCACTTAGTAGTGCACGTCCACAGTCGCTGTGGAAACCATTCAGGCCTGTGTGAACACTCTCCAAAATGATTTAAAGGGCTTGTGTCTCTCTGAGAGTGAGACAGAGGGAGTGAGCGGTGGCTGTGTGTTATTTGTGTGGTCGCATTGTGGTTCACTGTGGGGGTGTGATACTGCGGGTTGCTGGCAGACTCACTTGACTGTGCAGAGAAACAGTGAAGAGGAAGAGCGACTGATGGAGAGATGGAAGGCCTTTATCCGGAAAACGCCTGGATCAGGACTGAAATCCTTTGTTACTGACATTTGATCATTGAACACACACACACACACACACACACCTCATAAGCCCAACAAAATGCCACCGTTATTTGGTTTGCTCCCCCTGTTTGCATGGCTGTGTAGTAATATAGCTTCAGCCGTGGGCAGATTGGAAATAACCCTAATTAAACGTCACAGCTGTAGAGTGAGAGTGAGACAGATGGGCACAGAGAGTGAGACAGATGGGCACAGAGAGTGAGACAGCGTAGAAAGAGGATAAAATGAGATCATGACGGCCGAGCTGGGTAACATCAGGAGAGGCGGGTTTTTACGTTCACATCAACGTCAGCGGTCGGAGCCACTTGTAGCTTTTCTCCCTCCAAACAAGTTTTTTATCCTTTCATGATCATTCATAACAAACCCATGGGAGAAATAAAGACCAACTCTTCATGTGTTGCTTGATTGAAACCACACTCTACCATCTAGTGGCTCCTCCATTTGCATACATCTGGAATGAGTTGTCTTTACTACACATTTAAAGAGACAGAGGTCCAACTGTGCAGGAACATCTTTTGGAGATTAATTTTGTTTCCGTGTGATGGTGATTGGCGGCCATTTTTAACCACTCTTCAAACTTCCTTGTGATTGCGTCCACTCACTGTCTCCTCAATGCTTCCTTAAACTGTGACAAGTCAATTCTCTCCAGAACATTCCTCCCAGTACATTTCAATGGGCACGGTGCCTTTGCTCACACATGCTCACGGTTCCCAAGGCCAACTGAGCAGGAATCAGTCGGTTTTCTCTGTTACGTTAGAATACAATTCATAAATATATTGACAAACACTGATTCTGTGAGTGATGAAACCTCATGGATGTGATTTCTGACCAATAAATGTGCATTTTGTGTTGTTGTTTTTTTATGAAATGCACAATTACTGGTGCAAACGGTAAATCAAATGTTTCCTAGCAACAAGCTCTTCCCTAACTGTCGGAGCAACAACACAGAGGCAACTTCCAGGAGCACAGCCACTGACACATCCACCCAAAAAATATTTTACAGCACGCTTCACAGCTGTACTGGTATGAAACCTTTTTACAGACCAGCAGGATTCAGGAGAGGGTCAAATATTACACATTTATTTTGTATAATAGTTCAGACGACAGGTTTCTGAAGACACTAAACGTGCCACACTGCAGTAAATGAAGCACAGGACATGCAGAATATTTCTAGGTGATGTCATGTTACAGAATATAAAACATGGCATCCCGGGGATTAATATTTCATTGGAAAAATCAAGAAAATATCAAATGTATCCAGAAGGAAAAGTGCTTTCTTACTTTGTAGCATTCATAGGGTTAAATACAGAAAACCTGTTGCTGCATTGAGCCTCCCACCGTCTGACTTGTTATACATTTGACTTAAGAAATTGCTGCTTGCTGACAGAATAACTGCATTTGCATCATGATAATGCAAGTTCACACTCTGCAGATCACAAATGAGGAACATTCTGTAGTAACCAGCCAGCAACATAATATCAAAGAGAGAAAAATGTCAAAAGTAAATATATTTTTACAGTTTGCTCAAAAGGTAAGGAGCTTAATTGTGGATCAGAAAAGGATTGAATGCAGGAGCTGTTGTGCTGTAGCTGCTCCTGCATGTTCTCTGCTACCAGCCTGCACCCATTTGCATCTGAATCCTTGGAGGATGGTCACCTGCTCAGGGAGGATGCTCTGGAGCTCTTAATGCTGCAGGGCTTTCTGCAGAGAGCTGAGAGGCTGCGTGAACTGCTGCAGCCACTTCGAGCCGCATTGTAACCTGCGATGGAGTCGAGTTTAAATTTTGAGGAAACTTTTTGATCATGTAGATTCTTGTTATTTTTAAAGTACAGAATTAGTGAATAGGGTTTATGTGAAAACCACAGCAGGTTCCCTCTGAGATATTGTGTTGTCTGTTGCCAAGCACCAGTTTGTTCCTCACACTCATGTCATGGACTAGAAGTGAAGTTGTAGAGACAGATGTGATGTGATGAGGTAACCTGTTCACTGACAGCAGGGGTTTAGCGCACTGACGCCCCCCTGCCCCCCCCCTCTCTCGGCCTCTCACCTGTTTCTCCAGCGCTTCTCTCCCCGTGGTGGACATCTTGGGCGCCGGCGCGCGCTCGCAGGTGCATCCTTCCAACAGGTAAATCCCCGCAGGTCGCGCGCTCTGCTCGTTCTCGAAGTAGAACAGTATATTCTGGTACAGGGCGAAGAACTTCTCGTGCCAGCGGCTGTTCTCGGCCGTCTTCTTGCTCAGGAACCCGCGCTTGGTTCCCTCTTTACGCGCGACCACCGACAGAAACAGCGCGTGTCCCTCGTTGTAGCGCACGCTCTTCTGCATCGCGACGACCGGTTTCGGGGGCAGAGAGGAAAGTGGGACCAGTCCGGAGTTTTCACCCCGAGTCCATGTCCGTGGCGGTGTTGCGTGTTAACTTTCCCACCGAGGGACGCGCGGCTCAGCGGCGCCGGTGCGCACGGAAAAGTTGCCCCGCCGACGGAAGCGTCTCCGCAGAGGAACTCATAGCAGGGTGAACATGTCCGAGTCCCACGAGCGTCAGAATAAATCCATTGTGATGGTCGAACACATGAAGGAGCGAGGAGCGGAGAGGTGGTTCATAGAGGGACGAACCCTCAAGTGGACAAACACTGACAGGAGCGCAGACCCTTTAAAGCTATGTGTCAGTGGTTAGATCTCTCTCTCTCTCTCTCTCTCTCTCACACACACACACACACACTCCCACAATGTCTCTCTCTCTCTCTCTCTCTCTCTGGTGATGGGCACTGATCTTGGAGTTGGCGGAATTAAAGGCGGAGCATGAGTGGGTGAGAGAGATGGAGATGTGAGGTCGATTTCCCACAGTCAAATGTTGTGATTTGTTCCTGCATTATTAATAGCGTTGGATTCAAAGCGCACATGAATGCATTAATAGGTAAAGAGAAATACATTAAAAAAGCCTAAACTGAATATTGAAATCGTTGACAAAACCCAGTGAGCCTAAACATTTGAAAACCCCTTATGTTAAAAATCTATTTCCCTTCACACTTTCTGCTGTTTTGATTTGATCTCACATTAGAGTCTGTTTAAAGGTCTTTGGGGCTCTGGGGGGGGGGGAGCTGCCTGAAGTCTAATAAACTGGCTCAAGAGCAGACATGAGGGGATGAAGACTGCACGTCTAAAGATGGAAAAATAAATCTGAGGCTGTGCAGTTATAAAGACATTACCTACCCCCCCCCCCCCCGGCCTGTGAAGCTCACCCATCATCTGGGCACAGTCACACATATGTGAACTTTGACATGTGATATTCACTTCTGCAGCACAAGGCCTCAACCTGCATGACACACCTGAACCTATACTGTCAGTGGTTGAGTTGCATTGTGGGTGATGTAGACAACCCATGTGGACAAGGATGAAGAATGTGTGGAATAAAAAAAGATGACACTTTGATTTTCATCTTTTGTTTTTTTTGTGTTGCCTTTTTTTAAATGTCGAACGTGACTCGGAAAAAGGTTTTGGAAGTGAAATGTTAAATCAACAATCAATGAAACTCAAAAAGTATCAAGTTATTTTTTTTTATTCAACCACCGAACACAATGAAGTCACGTATCGTCTGGTTGGTAGAATCTACATCAGTCTGTTTAGACAGTTCAGTTACAGTACAGATGATGGTGACAACCTGAGATAGATAAAAGTCCTTATCACACAACTGCTCTTCTCCCTCGGCAGGAAGCCTTGTGTGAAGCAGACTTTCACGTCTGTAGAGTAATCATCCTTCAGCCTGTTGATTCACAGACAGCAGAGTTCTCTCCTCCTCATGTGTTGACTTCTGCTGCAGCGATGTCAGTTTGACCGCTGCCACTCCAGGAGGGACGACTTGTCCGAGACGCTCCAAAGATCCGACAGAAGTTTCACTTTGCTCCTAGAGAGACGGAGAACAAGACACAGAGACGTTGCTCAAACAAAGTCCTTTGTATAAAACAATTCTACATCCTCACACAGGCGCCTATGTGAGTCTTAACACGTCGTCGTCTCACACTCAGCTGTGTGAGGGGAGCAATAAAATCCCTGCTCTTAACCCTCGACCAGCAGCTCAACTCCTCTGTGTACGATTATTGTGTACTCAGCGCGGCTTCACTCAAACAACGGACAAACATTTCATATAGAGAGGATTACACTGACAGAGAGGTATGGCTCCGTGTGCGCGTGCGTGTGTATTGACAGATACTGTATTTCATAAGGTGAGGATTACTTAGGAAGTGAGAGCAGCACTCAGCTCCCAGCAGGCTGTCTGTTACCGAGCGGAGATGCCATGTACAAATTTATAGAGACACAAGTGTGTATTCGGAGAAAGTGCAATGTGCTGACACCTTGACAGCAAATGACTAAGAATTAGTCTTATTCCAGTTTCCTAACTCACTTTAACGTGTCTGCCTGCAGTGGTAGGTTCACTCTTATAGGAGGAATATATCCCAGGGAGAATTTGACTCATGCACGGAGACAAAATATGCAACGACAAAAAGTTGATTAAAAGTCCAGCAAATTTTTCTTTGTACCTATTTAAATTATTTTATTGTATGTTTTCTTTACATTTTCATTACAGGCAATAAGTAACACAGTTTTATTTGTATGTTCACTTTTATATATAATGAGTATGTTTCCAATATTTGGTGATAATTGTTTTGTGTATTGCAAATTGCACTGTAATGTGAGCATCAGTTCAACTCCACAAATTAAAAGCACATATTAGCTGAATCATACGCTATATGTCTCTGTAGTTGACTGAACATCCAACTAAGACATCATGAGAAGTCTTGGATAACATGTAAACTAAAATTGACAGTTACATTTTTACACCTTTCAAAGGGAGAGTTCAAGTTTTTTCCAGCACCCAAGAATTTTCAGACCAGAAGACTTCCTGTCACAAACTTGCCTGTCGCTCGCTCGCTCGCTCGCTCTCTCTCTCTCTCCTCTGTGCAAAGGTCCATCAGGTGAAAAACTCCGAGCTGCTCTGTTAATCTGTCTGATTTTCCGGGAGTTCTGGTACATTTTCTGGTTCAGATGTGTCAGCACGAGTATGAAATCAAGTTCACTTGGGTGTTAAAGCTTAAATAAACATTCAGTTTAGTGTCGGTGGAGCTTTGACTCCAAGTTTTCAGTTGCCGGGCTCCATTTGTGCTTAATAATATTTGAGAAACTCTGCAAAAACACAGGAGTAGGATATTTTATGATTTGTTGGAGGGTTTAAAAGCTACGCCTGCAAATTAGGATTTCACTTCTATAACGTTAGGGGACTTGAGAGAGACAGATTTTTAAAAATTACTTTAATTCCTTAATATCACATAATAATGATATCATAACTCAAGTTGCTCGGGATAACACACCACAGCAAATTCCTTGTATGTGTAAACCTGCTTGGCAATAAAACCTGATTCAGATAAAAAAAAATGAAACCTGTCTCTTGCCACCTCATGTGGTGCGTGATGTCATCTGGCAAAACACTGCAGTGGCCAAATAAATGCATGGTGCACTACTTTGTAATAAAACATGCCTAAAACATGCCATGTCGAAAAAATTGAATAACTGCTGATGCTGTTTTCAGAGGTGTGAAATCTTGTCGTAGAGTATTATGAATATTTTGTGTTTTCAAGCCTTAAAATACAGGATTTCATTGTCTCACCTGTAACTGAGGGAACACCCCCCACTGACACAGCCCGTGGCGCTGGACTCAAACAGCGCATTCTTTGAAACATCCAGTTTGAACCACAGACTCTCCATTATAATGTTTTGAGTCCAAAAGCACAAACTGAGATGGCATGAGCTGACTTAAAAAAATTCCTCTAGGCACAAAATAAATGACAAATGCTTTCTCAGGCTAAGTTGTGCCCCATGTGCCTCAGAAACAGATGTTGATGTGTAAAATCAGCGGAGCAACCCTTTACAGATTGGTAATGGTGAATATGTGTGTGCGCTGTACCTCCTGGCGTTGACCACGTTCTCCATCTCTCTGGCTTTACGAGCAGCAGTGTGTAGTATAGAATCTGGGATGTCGGCCAGACGGGCGACATTCAGGCCGTAGCTGCGCCCTGCAGCTCCTCCAGTTAGCTGGTAGAGGAAGGTGATGAACTCGGGCTGAACCTCATCGTCTGTAAGCAAACACACATGTATAAACCCTAAAATCTCAGCAAAGTGCCAGGAGACAATATTAAATTGTTGGAGTAGGACTGTTCAAAATCTAACTGCGTTACAGTCAAACCCATAATTTCCACCATAAAACAAAAAATACACACATACCATCAGCGTCAGTAGCAATATCAGGGTCATTGAGTAGGAAAGCCATATGGTAGTTAGCCACATGTCTCGGATACGCCTGCTCCAGCTCACACAGAGGGGGATAATGGGTCACAAACAGGGTTTGGGCTTTGACCTAAAAAAAAGGAAAAGAGTGTTAATATCCAGAAAAATGTGGTCTACAGGCAGGGACCCTGGCAGCTCTCCAGAGACAGCTGATATCAAAATGTTCAGGTTTAGGAAAACTGCATAAACAGGGTCAGTCGAGTGTGAATACAATCTGTACAATGTGTTCACAGTCAGAAAACATCCTGGTGAGGGGTAGAAACCCGCAGAGCTGCAGGCAGGACGACTGGATGGCTGCTCTGTAGAAGCCTGCCAGAGGAGCTTGTCTCTTCTGTTGTTTTTTAGTGGTGGAATATGTCTTTCTGGCAGCAGGTAAAAGTAAAAGTACAGAAGATGAAGTAACGTCACTTGTGCTGACCCTCCAGTGTTTGGTTTAACTGGAAACGGAGCTGCTGCCTTCCCAGTTCCCTCCTACTCACCAGCTTTGCACAGTGCCCATGAAAAATGAGATCTGATCACAGACTGGAGACAAGACCTTAAAAAATAATAAAAACTCAGGCAGCCGACATTGTAACATATTGCTGTTTAACACATTCATATCACAGACCACATGTTCTTACCAGGTGTAAAGAGGTTAGTTAAAGTTCACGACAATCCATCCAGTACATGTGGAGACGTTTCATCTAAAACAACATATGTCGACCTGCTAGTCGTCCTGAAGATAAAAGTCTGGGGATCAACAAAGTTTGACTGTAGATAAAGACATAACACATTTCGACTTCCTCACACTATCCAAAAAATGAAGCCATAATATCCCGGAAGCGAATGACGCCATCTTGCCCTACATGGTAGGGAGGTCTCATCGATTCACCAGTTTAACCAATCACGAGTCTCAGCTGTCGATCATGATGCTGTTTTTGGTCCATGTCCCATCCTCTAACATGGAGGAGGTGGGATCTATGACCTATATACTGCAGCCAGCCACCAGGGGTGATCGAGTTTTATATAAATCATAGGGTCTAAAATAAGAGGAAAGAAAGAAAGAAAGAAAACAAAGTACAGAGCGAATGCATTATGTAACGTTATCTGTCTGTTTCCACAACTAAGAAACAGTGGTAGCAGAAACACAAAGAGCAGAGCAGCTACATGTACTGTGCTTTGGCCCAGTGTTACTTAACTGCCTCTGTGCCCTGCAGTGTGCTGAGCCAATACATGACGACAAGCTTTGTGTATATTACCGCTGGTATGCACGCACGCACGCACGCACGCACACGCACACACACACACACAGCATCGTGTCACTTTTCCCGTTTATTTGCATCTTTTGTTTTATTTTTTGTTTCGTTCTCTTGAGGATTTCTGCCGTGAATCACAATTTTTCAGCCACTGGAGGCACATTCGGCAACGAAAAGGCACTTCACCTCATCCCGTTATTCTTTAATCTCTGTCAGGCCTGGAAGCCGCCCAGAGGCTGCGTGATTGAACTCTGGCAGTAAGGTTAAGTGATGAAAATCACAAAAAGCGGGTGGCGCTGAGCCTCTCTGCCAAATGCATGCACACACATTTTCCTCTGAGCGCTGCACTCTCAGGACAGCTGCTAAGAGCCCTTAACCAAAACAAATGCAGTTCCTTTTCCTGCTTACTTTAACAACCTAGTCACTATGAAAATATCTCCCACACGTATTATAAATCAGTTGTGACAAACTGTTGAAAAACAATTATATACGCGGCATTAAAAATCCAAGAGCTAGAGTTAATAAGTCCACGATTGTAATGATAACAAATCATACAGGAGTTCTCAGGGTGGAGGAGGAGGTCTGGGTCTTACATCATCGCAGCAGACAGGCGGCTGCAGGACTCGGCTAACTCCAGGATCAGCCCGCCAACCGCTCGGTCTAAGAAAGGTCACATGTCACGAGTAATACTTCCCACTGAAAGAGACATGCAAGGTCACTCCCACGTTTCTTACTGAGACACACAGAGCTGCACCTGCTGAAACGCACACACACACACACACACACACACACACACACACACACACACACACACACACACACACACACACACACACACACACACACACACACACACACACACACACACACACAACAAGCTCATACGTGCACACACACGCGCGAGATGCATCAATCCTTCCTGTCCACCTACACTGAAAAGTAAAAGCAAACGGAGGATGGCAGAGGGAGGCTGCAGCCTGGATAATGGTCTGATTAGCTGCTAATGGAAGCTCATTACCGGACCACCCCAGGGTAAAGTGGCAGCCTTGTTCAGCAGAGTTAGACTATCTGATGAAATTACTGCTGAATCAATTAGCCAATTAATTGATTAGTAACAGGCAATTTTGAAGATCAAATAACCATCATTTTAAGGATTAGCTGGTTCCAGGCGTAATAATCGTATACATCCATGTTTACGGTGTCTATATGAATGAATATGCAGGTAAGTTACAAGAATCTGCTACCCAGCATTTCTTGTCATATATGATCTTATGTAAACAAAAAAACTGTTCGGTTAATCAAAAAAATATTAAATCAGACATTAAGTTTTTGGCCACTTGGGGGCAGCAGAACCAAAACAGGGTAACAGGTCAGACAACCGAAACAATTTGTTAAAAGACACCAAAACAGAACTGTCAGTCGAAAATTCTACAGAGCTTTGCCCCTACACACCCATCGCTAATTTTAAAAAACTGACTATTTTTTAAAAGGACATAGACGATATTCACTTCCACTAGATGTCGCAAAAGCAACAGAATCTAATCTGGCCACACGTCTTCCCGTACTTCATGTTCTAACCGAGTTGTTGCGACCCCAGAAACACACATCAAGAAGCACAACTGATTAGAGCTACCCTGTCTAGACAAGAACCAACGAGAAAAACAATCGTGCCACATGCTAGCTCTGCTCCACAGCAAAGCTAGTGATAGCAAAATTTGCCAAACAAATTCCTAGTATCAATAACAACAAGTTAGCGTGTGTTGTCATTACATACCTAAGCTACTCACACATTGAGGAGCGGAAAAGGTCTCAGTATTCTGAGATGACTATACAGACACAAATATATGACTTGAAAATGGGAGATCATCATCTCTGGCTTTGAGAGCTGGAGTCTGGCTCTTGAAAAAGTTGGAACCGCCCGTAATGTAAACTAAAATCTGTTGTATATTTATAAAAAGATAGAGGGAAGCTTGTAGCGGTCAAACTTTCAGGAGGCGAGCTCCAGATGGGACAGGCTTCATGTTCGACTCAGCGTCTCTGCATCCGATCTGCCAAATGACACAGATATACACTTTCTCTGAATCGTGCCTCCTTGTCCACTACTTCTTGTTCTCAAGGATAAGTCTCGGTGTGTGTTTCAGCGTACACCTGTAGAGCATCATTACTCCCATGACATGTTGTCAAAGGGAAGAGTACGCATCCACTCTCCAATCTGAACATGAGGAAGTGGCTGGAGTTGTCGACATAACCATCGATGTCTCCGACCCCTCACTTCTCTTTGGGCAGTTAGACAAGAATCCAATTCTCACTCAAGCCAACACCCTTCGTGTTCTCACCTCTCAACTAACAAGGCAGTGTGTGTATGTGTGTGTGTGGGGGGGGGGGGGGGGGGGGGGGGAGAGGGAAGGATGGAGAGATTTGGTGTAAATGAGGCACGTGTGTTACTCACCTCTGACTTAGGCTGAGTCCAATTTGTCCTCTTATTATTCTAAATTATAATAGGGTCAGTGAAAAATGGGCGATAACCTTTCCTTTAGGTCAAGTTTTACCTCTAATATTAAAGGAAATGGGACATTGTTACTTTTAATTCTGGTCTGGTTCATGTCAAACTGGCTTATTTAAAAATGAAGTCCAGTTATGTTCCCCAAAAGCTGCTGGTCTTGGCACAGTGTTTGTCTGTTCTTATACTGTGGTTGTATCAAAAGACTGATGCAGATACAGGTCCTTGGGAGTAAAGGCTCATTTATGCTGCCTTACGAAAAGAGTTAAGTCCGTTTCAAACGCTGTAACCGTCACTACCCAGACACTTTCACGAGTCCTTTACGCTGGCATGGTTGTCAAGCAATACATCCACTAGAGGGCAGCGCAGAGTCGAGAGTTTCCAACAACAACAAAAATGGCAACGATGGAGGAGGTTGTGATGATGTTAAGACAAATACAAGAGCAGCTGTGTTGTAAACGGGCCAAGTAACATCATGAAGATGTCTGAAGTTTCTTACTAACAAAGTCTCCGATTAAAAAGTTCTGAGACTGTTGAAATTTCTTCCTCAAATGAACTGTCAGCTACACTCCCCCCCCCCACGATTTCCAGTGGTACTTCTCCATTTCCTCTGTTTCGTCCACAACTGTAAATACAGATGGTGGTACTGCCTCATTTTGTCTGTTTTGTTTGTATCCGTAAGATTTCAGAAGACGTGCACAAATACAAGTGAAATAAACGCAGCGTACGGACAGAAGGCTCTTTCTAACATGTGTTAAGAGTTTTGCTAAATCTTACAAATCTGTCCCAGACGACTATACATTTGAGGAGGGGAAAAAAATAAAGAAAAGACTTTCATCTGGAGTTTTTTTTTTTTTAAATATCGAGTATTTGACAAAGGTAAAAAATACTTTTATGACAGAAATATGTTTTTTCTTTCCTTGCATCATCTTGCAGCCCTTCAAGCTTTTATCCCAAGACCCTTCCTGCGGTCCCGACCCACATGTTGGATAACCACTGCACTGGAAAAAAAAAACACTCCAGCTACAAATTTTGACAAAGGAACGCAGTCACAGCGAGTCAAGAGAAAAACAGACAAGCATCTTGTGCGTCTGAGCACAGTGCAGGGACGAGAGTGCAGTGGAGCACACGTGGGTCTTCGGTGGAGCTTTGTGCATCAGCGCATCGGACCATTTACGCCCACGTGGAACAATACATTCTTCTGGAAAATGTACCCATGAGTGTGGAGCCAAAAAGTGAGCTTTAGTGTGTTGTAGTGTAAAGCTGGGCCGGGATGCTCGGTACTCTACTAACACAGAACATTATTACAGAGTCTGAGTCACGTTACGATCGGAGAGTTGTGTGTCGTGCTAAGTTAAGTGTGAAGCTAATGGCCGGACCTGCTGTTAGTGTGAATAAAAGTGAGAGCCCGTGTGAGAGTGAGCGGTGGCCAGAAAAGACCATGAGGTAAAAGAAGTAAATTATATAAGCGTGCACTGAAACAATCTGATGCTGTCCGTGATTTCACCCTGCAACTTCTAGCAGAAGCGATCCTCTCTCGTCTGCCTCTCTGTTTCTCTTTTATTGCTGCGCCAAGGCTGTCTCTCTTTTTATTGAGTGGTGTTACGAAACCCATCTACATTCTTAACTACCTCTCAGGTGAGTGCTGGGGAACAGGGGGGACGGTGCGTTACAATAACAACAGAGTCAAAGAGAAAGTAGTCTTGACTTTTGACATGAAAGGAGTCTGGCGAGGAGGAGGAGGAGGAGGAGGCGGCGGCGGCGGAGGAAGAGGAAGAGGGCAACAAGGCAGAGGAGGAAGGGGACAGAGTAGGAGGAAGAGGAGGGAGCATTAAAGACTCTGCAGGTCTGCCTGTATCCAGGATATCTCCCTTTGTGCTCTTTTTATTTGTCTTTGCTTTGATAGCAAGGCCTTTCTAACAAATCAATGCTGTTATACAATAGGTAGTTAGAGAGCTCCCTCCTCCTGCCAGCAGCAGCTCCCTTCTTACACATCTTCGCTCTACGCTTTCCAGCAGGATTACACAACGCCAAAGACTCAGTCCAAAAATTAATGTGGAACTGGCAAAACATTAGAACTGGAAGGAGGTTTGTGAAAATAAATATTTACTCGTCTATATTTGAACAGGGGTAACTCGGGGTAATTCGGAGCTTTTTGATTGAGGTCTTGGAAAAGAGAAAGTAAATAAATACCAAAATACCAGATCTCCTCGATTGGACACGGCTTCGACTTCACATATGGTAGAAATTGGATTGGATTGTATTAATGGTAAAACCCACAGAGGGAATGTTTCCCTGTGGACTGACGCTGGAGGTACAACATGAGGCTCATCCTTTCCTAACCACCAGGACGCACAAAGTCACCGGCGGTCAGATAAACACCTGGTGGCCTGTTTATCCACAGTTGAGTTCTTCAGGTGCGAGATTAAATGCATGATTCCTGAGGTCAGCGTAGACAAAGTGATTCTGCTAAATCCTTTCTACCCAGAGAAGCTGCTGCCTCAAGGCACCAACACTACACACACATAAACATACACACACATATAAACATACACACACTAGATTATAGTAGTTTTTGTCTGTGTTGTGTATATCTGATCTTGCTGACTACGCTCTATCGTAGAACTTGAGTCATATATAAGCAATATCAATGGCTGTGGCTCAGGTGGTAAAGTGGGTTGTCTGCTGATGGGAAGGTCGGTGGATAAAACACTAGCTCGTCTTTTCAAAGTGTCCTTGGGCAAAATACTGAACCCCCAAACTGTTTCATCAGTGTCTGAGGGCATGTGTGATACAGAAAAACTATATATAGAAGTGATGTGTGAATGTGAGTGTGAAAGGTTGAATGCAACCTGTAGTGAGAAGTGCTCTGAGTGGTCGTTAAGACGAGAGAAGCTCTATATAAATACCACTTAACTTACCACCACTGTATCGGCATCCAGAGCCTGGACCACATGGATTTTTGGGGGCTGATGCCAATACTGATATAAGCTGGTGAAAATCTTCTGATAGCGTTCAGTATACAATACGGTATATTAAAAAAGATGTCATTATGAAAGTCTCATGAAAAAGTAATTAAGGTTTGACATTTTACAACCATGGATTTTATTATAAATAAATTACTCTAAATAAAAGGAAAAAGCAAATACATAGAACTTTTCATATGAGGAAACGCAGGGATCTGTCGAACGCAGATACGGATATGTCTGTGAAAAGACTTCTTCAGACTTTACTGTCTCAAGTCTAAAGAAAAGCTCAAATAGACAGATTCTTATTGGCCAACAGGTAAATCGTCTGGACTCTTATTTTGACCGAAAAGCAAAGAGAAACACATTTTGTTCCTAATACAAGTTTCGGTGTTAAATTTATGTTCACCTGCTAGACGCTCACTCTCCGTTTGTGGATCCTGAAAGTAAAACTATTGTCCAAAATAAATAAACAACAAAGAGCTGCAGAGTCAGGTGATAACTCTCGGTAGGAATTATACTACAATCAACTCCTCACATTACATGATCAAACATGATTAATTATTAATACAAAAATTATTGATTAATGCAGCTTTAAATGGACTAGTCCAGCCTAAATGATTTATCTTGTAATACATTACATTAGATACATTATCATACATCTATCTGCTGTTACCATCATCTTTGATAGCAAAGTTATTTGTCCAGCTATAAATATCCTGTCCCCACACACAGGCGACTGCACACAGAATAAACAGGTATGTAAATGTCATATGTTCAAAGAGCCTCAGATCTACGACGCTGCAACGGAAAAATCTGCCAGATTCTTTATCACAAGTCTTTCTCCATTAATTAAAAATGCATTTGCGCTACTTGCTGCATTTGATCTAACAGCAGAGGTGCGTGTTCAAATCCACAGGGGAAGGACCTTACTTGTCACATAGATAAAGAGATCAGACAGGTTAGGAAAATATGCTGACTGTTCGTTGAGATCGTGAACGGAAGCGTCTCCTCACAACCTAAAGCACGGAGCCATGTCGAGGTTAAATAATGAGTTTTCTGCGCTCACACTATTGATTCAGTCGTTCAACACAAATTGGTACATACAAGTTTACAGAACAATTAGTTCTCCACAAATTAACTTGGCAATGCCTGTATTGATAAACCCCTCAATTTTTAACACAAACATCCCCCCCCCTCTCCTCTAGTGGTCTCTCATGTGCACTGAGATACTGAAAAGGCTCCTGACTGTGCCATTTCACACAATCCCAGCGGAACAATCACACAAACACACACACAAAAACACACATACAGCCGTGTTTCCATGACTTCAGGGAAAAATACATTGACTTACATTCATTTCCTGGAGACTGAATGTTACTCAAGCCCGACCTTACCCCAACCTTTAATGATTTTTCTTATGGAGACTTGATATCTGTCCCGACCATGTCCTCATATGTGACTGTGTAAAGAGATTTAGGTCCTCACAACATTAGCACGCACACGCACACACACACACACACACACACACAATCTCTCTCATAGGAATACCGAGCACTGCAAAGCTTTTCCAGCTCTGTAGCTTCTCTTCCTAAAATTGCACCTTTCTTTCTTCCACACACATCATTTTACTGACAGCTGACAAGAATGTGAAGGAAACGTGTTATTATGGCGACGACGCATATGCACACATATCTTCCTTTTTAAGCTCAAAGGTGGACGTTGGACAGCCTGTCACCGGCCTTGATTGTGTGGGCGTCACATGGGGGGGGATACAATGAGCACTGCTGCAGTACAGCATGTCGCACATCCCTTTATTAATTAGGTATCTAGGGGTCACTCTTTCTTTTCTTTCTCTTTCTTCTTCCAATGCATCCTCTGCTCAAATAGGTTATTAACGCTATAGATCAAGCCTCTCCGCAATTGTGCTCGGTCTTCAAGAGCTGCTCTGCTGCTGCAGCTGCTCTCTGGTGGCTCGTTTCGCGCTGCAAGAAAGAACCAATCATGGCGGCCTGAAGAGCGCACACGATCGAGCACTTGCACAAATAGAAACATGTGCACACCCCTCTTCACTGAGAGCCACTAATTTGAAGGCTAACTGGGCTGTTTCACATTCCAGAGGGTGTTTCACCAGCGTTTATTTATTTTCCCCTCCAGCTCTTTTTCTTCTTTCTCTTTAGAGATAAAATATGTAGAAGTTCTTCATTAAAATGTTTAAAAAAAAAACTACTAGATTTATGTTATATATTTTGTTGACTTGTGTACTTATATTATCCAAAATGTTTCCAACAATGTGCAAACCCAGAGAAATCCTCAATTTCATTCAATGCAACAGGACTTTTCATTTTCTTTGCTTTTTAATTGGGTCATATCCTCTTTATCCCTGGCTTTGCCCGTATATAGATTGAGAAGACAACAACTCCCATGATCCCATGCTGCTTCACGACATCATCAACTAGGTCTTTTGTTATTGTTTTGATTGATACACCCCTAACGGCCGAGGTTACATATTGTATGTTTAAATATTTAAATCTGTGTGATTGGTCGACTAAATGATTCAACTTTGCGACACTTACTATAGGCACCAGAAAACTAGTCACTTAATAAATTATTAATAATTTGTTGCCCTGGTTAAATGTTGTGTTTAAGATGTTACGCAGCTTTCTGCTTCCTGCCTATTGAAGCTGACACGTATTAGCAAACTAACAGTTTTTTTAAACGGTGCCAACTTTTCACTTTTTGATTGATTTGTCACTTTTAGATTTATCACTCAGAGTAACACTACTATCGAAAGTACACACAAAAACACACTTACGTCTCTGATGAAGTACTCCAGGGTGGCATAGGCGATGGCGATCCCATCATGGGTGCTCGTGCCCCGTCCCAGCTCATCCAGGATGACCAATGAACGCTCGGTTGCGTGGGAAATGATCTCGGAGGCTTCGGTCAGCTCTTCCATAAACGTACTGCGCCCTTTGAGGATGTTGTCTGAGGCCCCCATCCTGACGACCAATCAGAGAAAAGAAGAAACAGAAGCCAGAGGTTAAAAGTTTTTTTAGATGATTAGAGGAATTTGGACTAGATCAGCTTTGGCGATCTTGGATTCAAACTGCTGCTTTGACGTAGGAATGTGCCAGGGACCAAATTTACTGTTTCAACAGACACAACCAACAAGTGACATTCACAAAAATCATTATAAAATTATGAACAAAATAAAGAAACCTTGTGCCACTCATTGTCAAGTGTCTGCAGCAACAGCTGGATCTCTGTTTTTCCTTCCCTTTGATTGTGTGGGTGTACAGGCATCATACTTTGCATATGTCTGCAGAGGGTGACACTGCTCCCACTGATGTGCTCAATTTGGTCCAAAGCTTTTGATAATAATAAAAATAACTTGAGTTTATGTAGCGGCTTTCAAGAGACCCAAGGACGATTTACCTGTGTCACTAGGGACCAAAAGAAAAAAGAAAAGGATCCACACAAAACAGGACAGAAATAATCAGCACTAATTCGCAGGGGAAAGTCAAATGGTTTTACAGGTTTCACAGAAAATAAAGAATCTACTGTTTCACTTCACCATGTTTGTGCTTGTATGGGGTCGTAATCACAGTTCACATCCTAAATGCTGTCAAACTTTTCAAGAAAAGTCAAAATCACTGTAAAATGTGTCTTTTTTTTGTGATGCATCCACTTCCACTATAACTTACTACAAAGGATTAAATGAGCGATTGTTGCACCTAATGTTTATTTACATTCCCGACATCACCTGGTTGATATTGTTCATTTAAAATGGTGAAAATTCGAAAACCTCCATCAAGAAATAAAGGATTGTGTGTGTGTGTGTTTTTAATTGGTTATAAACATTTTAAGTGTCTCGTCATTGCGTAAGCTGAAGATGAATGTTCACCTCCTCATCATCAGGCTGAAGTTAGTGATTTGTAACAAGTTAACGAGAGTTCATTGAAACTTGGAATAAAAGAGTAAGAGGCGTTTAGGAAAAGAATTGCAAGCAGTCCCGTGTGATGAGAAAAATTATGATTGATGATACTTAATTCCCGGAGAAGGGAACATTTAAAGCCAGTGGCATCGAATCAGCGGCAGTGGAACAAAGCTACCTGATGTTGCCATCTGTCGAGTCCATGTCAATAAATATGTGCAGACAAGAAGAAAAATACTATGACAACATGTTGAATCCTTCCCGAGCCTCGGAGCCAGTCGGAGCGCTCCTCTGATGCTCTGATGCGGAGCGACAGAGAGACGCCGTGACTCATCTGATAAAAACTCTGCTCCAGCTGGATCACAGATGCAACATCGCTCAGCCAGTCAGTGTTTCTCACCTCCAAATCTGTCTCTGCCCGTCCTCATTGACCTTCAGCATAAAACCTATCAATGAAACACCAACAGGACCCTGCAGCGCTGTGAGTTACTATGGATACACCACACGTCACGCAGGAGTGGGGTGTGGCAGACATGCTGCTGCATTTCATTAGCCAATTTATAGTGTGTGTGTGTGTGTGTGTGCGTGCCTAAGACTAAATTGTGACATTGGATCTATACTGCATGGCATACAGGGTGAACAGGATCAGATGGAAAGCGGGGCACACCATGTCCGACCATTGACGAGAGGAGTGCGGCGTAAAGCCGACAACCCTCCACCAGCTGGGTGTCCTGCTGCTCTCGTCCTTCTTCCCACCAAACAAACCGATTCCGAAAATAGTCTCCATTTATTATCACCTCACACATTTCAAGTGTTTGTGTAACACTCACGAATCCCTCTGGGATTGATCTCTTAGCTATGTTTTCACTCATGTCCATTTGTACGTCCATTTGTTTCGGTCAGTCTGTCAGTTGGTTGGTCGGGCAACACAAAAGCTGCTGAACAGATTTCCACGCAACTTGGTGGAGGAAGGGGACATGAACCAAGGAGGAACCCATTCAATTTGATGTACATCCAAAAGGGGCAAAACCAGGAATCGCTTTCTTTACGATTGAGAGATTGGGTGTTTAATGACATGTTCACAGATTTACCAGGGAATAATTAATCGATCTTAATTGAAAAAAAATAATAATCATCAAAAAATTAGTTGAGGCTTGCTTGATTTTAAGGAGGCTTATATCACCATGTTTTAATGGAGCCTGACTTTTCTGTTTAATCACGACTCTGTCACACAAAACCTCCACAAGTCAGAAGTCTCTTTTCCAAACTGACAAACTGATCCGCGGGAGACGTGAGTTCAGTGTTTATTCTTCAATAACAGCTGGCGTCTTAAAGAGTGAAAGGAAGAAATCCACACTCCTCCATGTCCATGTGGTTTCACTCTGTATCACCGATCTGTGATGTTAAGTGAATTCAGGATGTTATTTAGTTTATTTAATGTAGGATACTCACTCTCCCTCTAACAGGCAGAGGAAGAAACCTCGTGGCAATAGTGGATTTGTGTCAGTGCGACTTTAATGCTGAAAAAAAGAGTATTTAAAGAAACTGTTGCTGTTTAAATGAAAGACAGAAACAAATGTCTGATGTTTACTGTGCATGGCGGTTAAACTTCACTACGACATAACTGGAAACATTTCCGAGGAAACATAAATACAATGTGTATTATCCACAGGAAAAGAAAAACTGTTCTTTTAACGGTTAAATTTGTGTTTCTTCAGCAGGAGGTTTATTTATTTACTTGTATTTCACTTGTACAAGTCCACTGACCAATTTTCATGAAGTGGTTTTCAGTAGATGAGCAAATCCAGATCGTAAGGCTGAGCGATGTGGCCAGAATTTATATTAATGTTATTTATGTTAAGTTTAAAGACAGATTTTTGTGCCTGAGTGAAGGTTGTGGTTTTAAACTCTTTGTTCCAAGCAGATGACAAAAACTTTATAAACACTAAAACATTTTATAAACCTGAGGTAGATCAATTATGTGTTATACCTCCTCACTGTGCTTAAACATGATCAATATATATTGGACCTTTGTTATATTTCTATTGATGAAAAATATATATTGCAATACATATTCATATTGTTTTATCACCCATCATTTTATCGCCAAATCAAGTCAATACAAGCACATCAACCTGTGACCTTTATTATCCATATTGCTGAGTTCAGCTCAGATTTGTCGGACTCGTCTGAATCATGGATTCCTGCAGTCTGATGGAAAGCTCCTGGTCGTGCACACACTAAAGGCCTAAACCAGCCCCGCACGCCGCCTACAAGATGGAGCACTGCAGCACTATAAACACTCAGAGGAACAACTGAGTCGATTTAGGATACCGACTCTTCTCCACATGCTCCACATGTTACAACACCCACTTAGGTGAGGAGGTAACACAGAGATCTGCTGGCACCGAAACACCCACCAAGTCTTTCTGGATATTAGCTTCATTTCTGGGCCCCAAAGAGAAGTAGAGAAAAAAAAAAAAGCATCTCCCTGCATCTTCTGATGGGAGATGAGCTCGTGAAAGACTTAAACACAGAATAATCACTGCTAGTCTACGGTCGATTAAAGGTCCTTTTCAAAACACACTTTTGCATTCTGCTTCTTTGGCTGTTTCCATAACAACCGTGAAATGATGGAAGAATGTGCTCCATAACCCGCAGGACTTGATACCGACAAGAAAACACACACGTACGTGTTGATGTGTGCACAACTGCACATGCGTACACACACACACACATCAGGCTGCGGGCTTACTCTGCTTCAGCCTGTAAAAGAGCAGACAAATAATAATGCTTGAATAAGTGAATGGTTTATGTGTAAAAATCAGTGGAGTGGGCAGGTAAATAAAAACAAAACTGTGAGAAGGGATGCAGCTTAAAAACAATCTCCAGTTTATTCATTTTATCCTCATTGATAATCAATCATCCGGATCGGTTCAGACAGGAGATCCCATTAGACACCTACGCACCATCTCATTACCCCCCAACCCACAAAGTCTGCTTATTCCACTCTAGTAAAACTCACAAGCTCTCGCTCCACGTCCCCTCCTCCCTTTCGCCCATAAACGCATAACATCACACTCTTTCTTTCTCACACACACACACACACACACACACACACACACACACACACACACACACACACACACACACACACACACACACACACACACACACACACACACACACACACACACACACACACACACACACACGCTTGAAGCAATTCCCACTGCTGTGTCTATTATGCTTGACGCAGCAGTGGGAATTGATTGAGCTTTTATTATTAAGAGCGATTTTCCTCAGGATCTTACACTCAGTGATGAGAGGGAGGCTGAGTAGACCAATTAGAAACAGACAGGACAACAGAGGTAACGGAAGAAGGTGGAGAGAGGACAGTGGATACTGTGCAGGTGTGTGTGTGTGTGTGTGTGTGTGTGTGTGTGTGTGTGTGTGTGTGTGTGTGTGTGTGTGTTTTCCCTGTGGATATTAATTAGGTCTGAGTTGCACTTTTTTTCTAAGAGGAAGAGATAACCTCCATCATTGATCAGAGACCTGAGTAAACAACAGAGACACACACGTGCAAACACATGAACGGTTTTGTGTTACATCACATATATGTGGAGGTTCAGTGACTGAAGTACAATCATTCTGGGAACAGACCGTGCACTATACTGATCTGACTTCAAGAGACTCTAGAGAAGCATTAACTGCACTCAAACCTCAGACTTTTAGAAATATCTAGAAATAGGAAGATTTCTATAAAAACAGATCAACTAAAGGTTCATGATGATATACTCGGGCTTTCAGGTGATGACCATAAACTGTAACATCCTCAAGTGTGTCCTCAGTAGCGTGAATAACTCTGCCTACGCCAAAAAGCCCCCTTTATGAAACAACATTTTAAATCACTAGATCCAGATTTTTGTTTGGATCTGAACCAAATGCAAATCAGTCCCTTAAACACGCTTGTTGAAAAACACCCCATCTCACAATGTCGAGCCCTTAAACACACACTTCAAGATGTGAGGAGCAGCCAAATCACCTCATCACACTAATCTGAAACCTGTTTCTCTATAGGATAGAACACACACACACACACACACACACACACACACACACACACACACACACACACACACACACACACACACACACACACACACACACACACACACACACACACACACACACACACACACACACACACACACACACAGTTTCGGTGTGCTGTCACGTCACTGACTCCCACTGGGTTAATACACAAGAACATGCTTAAACCCACAAAAAAGCAACAATTACACACATCTGCAAACCATTAGGTTTAATCACATGGTGCGGCAGAGGCTGTATAACAGAAACCATATATTGGCCTGTGTTCCACGCTAATGTGTAGTCAGGACTGGAAACTACACACAGAGCTTACAGCTACCCTGATGCTAATGAGAGCAATCATCAGCGGCAGAGAGAGAGAGAGAGAGAGAGAGAGAGAGAGAGAGAGAGAGAGAGATGTTCTCCCACAAAGCCTTATTGTCTGATGGGTCCTTCGATACAGGGAGACGCATCGTAGCGATCAATATCACAACAATGGATCCGGCCTTGTTTAACAACTCTTCTTCAACTCCCCCCCCCCACACACACACACCTCATGTATCGCCTCCCGTGTGGTGAGGAACAAATGGGATAAGAAGGGATTAGTGTCAGTGCTTAAAATAAACTCGACCGTGTCACAGACGAGGAAGCTGACACGAGGTGAGTGAGGTGTGAGTTGCGGGAGATAAACTCGCGACAAAAAGAAAATATCACTTTTCTCCCCGTTGTCCTTGTGTATAATTGCAAGAACAAGAAATTAATATTCTGGAGAGCTTCACTCAGGTATCACTCTTCTGTCCAATATAAAGACACTATAGCTTGCAATGGCATCACTTTTAAATAATAGACTAGTTATAGAGTATGTGCCTGTAATCGTGGTGTGTATGATCTTATCTTTAATATATCAACCAGGAAAACATCCACATGATTTTTGCCCCCGAGAAACTAAGGACGTTACGAGAGCTTCAGTGTCAAGTCAAAGTTTTGACGGTCCTCGTTTTTCTGAAGTTAAACGGGTGACGAAGGTTCCACAGGCGTTGTGTAGACACTGGAGAGAGAATGCCTCCACTGACTGACGAGGGCATCACAATAACCTCCAAGCATTCTAGTCTGACGTCATTAGAGAAGAAGAAGAAGGCGGCAGGCACAGTAAACAACTGGAAGGTATGAAACCACATTTAAATTCATGCTCATTTAACAGGGTCTGAACAGAGAAATTCATGGTGAATGAGTTTTATTCTTGACTCTACATTCACAACATGTGGTCAAAATGTTCAGATCCTGAAGTGTTAGTGTTACTGTGACAGCTGGCAGCTGCTGTAGTGGTGCTCCAGAGCAGGGTCCTGTCTGTATAATATAACACCGACTTTAAAAATAAATGATTTCACACCACCGGTCTGTCAACTTGTTAGTGTGTTGGCACATCGTGTGTGAGCCACAGCCACTGTTCTCCCTTTCTATCTATAGGTGTGGTAATTGGTCTGATTTAATAGTGGAAGAGGAAGTGGAAGAGGATGTGGTAGTGGTGGTGATGTCAATTCATACTCAGTAATGTTTTTATTTTCCCAAATCATTAAATGTAAATCACTTAGAAACTGGACAGATGTCTCATCATATTTTATAACGCAAATGCAACAAAAAAGGTTGAGTAATCACGACGGAAACGCATCAGTGCAGATGATTTTTAGAGTAGTGTGCATTTATATCATTTTATTAATTACTCTTTGCATGAGTCACTCTGAGAAGGTAGTAAGTACATTTTCACCAAGTGTTTAGCTTGTTATCATCTTTCTAAGCTGTGTATAGATGTGTTTTCACAGTTGTCAAACATGTACAAAAATAAAGCTGAGGTGGTTTTCACACGTGCTTGTGTTCATACCTGGTGTAAATGCCGTCCAGTGCACCCAGACGGGCCTCAGAGGCCGGCACATACGAGCCCATGTGAGCCATGATGCAGATCAGAGCCACCTGACGAATGTAGGAGCTCTTACCCCCCATGTTAGGACCAGTGATGATCATGGTTCTCCTGCCATCACCCTGGAGGAGAGGAGAGGAGAGGAGAGGAGAGGAATAAGAGTGTCGTAGACAGACGATGGACAAGGAGAGACAGAATAAGATATCTGCATGCTGTTGCACAGCTGAGGAGGTGGGAGGACTGAAAGCTTGGCTTCTCTTCCTACTGGCTTGTGCTTCTGTGGCAACATTAACCTACACCCACTCCATCACTCCAGCACGGAAGTGTGTGTGCGTGTGAGAGTGTGTGTGTACCTGTAGTTCAGTGTGGTTGGGCACATACTGGTTTTGCACTCCCATAAGTAAGTCTATAGCAGGGTGTCTGCCATCCCTGATGATGATCTGACGCTGATCTTCACACACAACTGGTCTGAAGACAGAGAACACACTTCAGTTTAGCATAAAACACACCAACACACAATATACATACAAGTCTTAAGATGGCATAATCATTAAAACTGACACCTGGAGCTGAATGCCACAATATCACTGTGTACACTGAGTATATTCCTCAGCTTTATTTAAGATACAAATAAAGTCTAATAATAGATTTTAGTTATAGACTTCAACTTACTCTTGAAAACATTCAACATTATTTAAATAAAGCTCTTATCATTGAAGTTTTCTGCCATGTCTTTTACAAAAAAAAAAACATACTCCATTAATCCCAAATAATATGTAGACCTGCCGGTGCCCCAGTTAAATTCTATTGAAATATATTAAAGACACACACACACACACACACACACACACACACACACACACACACACACACACACACACACACACACACACACACACACACACACACACACACACACACACACTAAATGAATTAAAGAGCGATAGCAGAAATTAAGAAAGATGAAAAAGTTAAAGACAAACAAAAGGAATAAATCTCCATTTACAAAGGGGAGACAAACTAAAATACTAACATGTGTAGAGATAGACAATACGTGCGTGTGTGTGTGTGTGTGTGTGTGTGTGTGTGTGTGTGTGTGTGTGTGTGTGTGTGTGTGTGTGTGGGAGAGATGTTGGCGTTCTGGCAGAGCACGCCATGAGCCCGGTGCACACTCCCACACACAGCCTGTCTGAGACTATAGGACACGACTCAAGACACCCACACGCACACGAGACAGCAAAAAAAAAAAAATGCACACCCGCACGCACACAAACTCAATACACACTTGCACACAAACACAAATATTTATGGTCATTATGAGCAGACATCACCTGCAATAGTCCCCTTGTTTAGCAACCTCAGCCAATGAAAGGAGGCAGTCCATGGTTGCTAGGTGACTAATAGCCCTTTTCATGGTGTGATAGTGCTCTCCAAACTCACTACAGAGAGAGAGGGAGGGAGGAGAGAGATGTTCACGAGCAAGTCAAGGTAAGTACATTCAGTGTTCTGAGGAGACGACACTAACGGTGACTTGACTGAAACAGACGTGTGCCGGCATCTCTTTGACCCAGAGACTGGCATGTTTTAAACAGTTCTTTATTTGGGTTTATGATCGTGTGGTTGTGTGTGTGTGTGTGTGTGTGTGTGTGTGTGTGTGTGTGTGTGTGTGTGTGTGTGTGTGTGTGTGTGAGAGATGATGCAAAGTGTCGTACTCCATAAAATTGATCCACTCGCTCTGACAGTCCAGCAGCAGCTGCTCGCGGAGCTGCTGCAGCTTCTTGTAGCGCTCCACCAGGAAAGAAGAGTGATACCTGCTGACTGTCTTGGTGCTGCAGAGGAGACAGGGGACAGAAGTGTGGTGGAGGAGGAAGAGAACAAAGAAATTAAAGGAGACATATGATGCTTTTTAAGTTTTCTCCTTCCTCTAGAGTGTTATATAGTCTTTTGTGCACGTAAAAGGTCTGCAAAGTCAAAAAGCCCCCAGTCCGTGGTAAAGTGAGTTCGCCATTTTGTGTCCCACAATCCATTGGAGGAGAGAGAGAAGCAGGAACAGCCTGAGTGTAAGAGTGTGAGTGAGTGTGTGTGTGTGTGTGTTGTGAACTCACCTGCTGATTATGACCCAGTCACGTGGAACAGTAGATGCCAGTGAGTTCTTCACCTGAATCAGAAACTGAGGGCACAGGATGAAGAGGAGGTAGGAAACTTTCATAAATACGACGGAGCAGACGGACAAAAGAATGTGTCTCTTCTGATTAAAACTGACACGCACACACACACACACACACACACACACACACACACTGAGAAGAAATCAGATCATCACAGTGAGTCAGGCTTTCACCCAAATAATGCCATCCATCTCCTACCACACACACACACACACACACACTGTACCTCCTGTCCAGAGACGGTGATGTAGTCGAGCGCAGGGGCCTTCAGCGTCAGTCGGATTTCCTTGCGGTGGTCTTGAATCTCATTGAGGGCGGTCTGGATCTGCTCCCTCCTTTCCTGTAGCACCGGGAAGCCGGACAGGTCTGAGAACAGCTCTGTCTTATTCCCCATCCTGCACAGATACAAAGTCCACATTTGAGAGGGCCCAGTTACTGGATCATATCAATAATATGGATAGAATATTAAATACTTTTTACTGTTACTAAAAAGACGTATTGAAATGTGTATATTCTAATACGATGTCTGCTGGTTCTCGCTTTTATGTCCATGTGAAAATAACACAATGCACAACAAATACTCATTAAGGTTCTTCTTTCCTTAAATTGTTATATAAAACACAGTGCAGAGTACAAGTCAAATTTATCAGCAAAACTTACTGTTATTATGAGTCCTCTACTAGTGCTTGTGTAATATTTGTAGTCAGTTCTTTGAACGTAAGGTTTTGCTGCTTCTCTCTGTTGTATATTATCGCGAAATGCAAATTGAAAATTGCTCTCCGAAGAATCAAAGTTGGGATTTTTCTGTAATGTTTTGATTAATTTGAAGCAATTCAACGTTAATAAAAAATGAAATAATTGATCTATTATTAAGGTAAACTTTAAGTGCAGCCTAAAGTGAGTTTCCATGACAAAGCAATTCCAATGATATATTGATATAATTCTCCATATTCTTTCGCAATTAACAATAATAACAAAAGTTATTAAATAAACAGTCACCCATAATGTTTAGTTTGACAGCAGAAAGATATGCACTTTGCACACCAGTAATCATTTTCTGTGTAAAAAAAACCTTCCTCCAAAACCCCTAATGGTTATTGTTTTGGAGAGTGTTTTTGTATACGAGACTTTTCTATTCTTCCATTTTGTATCAGCGCTCAGTCAAAATCCTCACACCTCCTTTTCATGCAGCCGGATACTCACTGGGCCGCCTTCTTGTTGAGCACCTTGAGGAAGCTGTGGGCTGGATCCAGCAGCTTGGGAATGTCCAACAAGAGGCTTTGGAGCAGCTTGGACCTGATCTGTGCCTCGATAGCTGGGACCAGGGCCTGGAGTTCAAGGCCTACGCGACAGAGACTGCTAGTGATGATGTAAAACTCCTGCGTGGAAGACTGAAAACACACACACACACACACACACACACACACACACACACACACAGAGAGAGAGAGAGAGAGAGAGACATGCATCATCATTGAAGCATTAATGGTATAGCAGGCAGTGATTCTGACATAGTATCTGTATCGTAAAGGAAGCTGCGTCTGATCAGTGTGTAATGGTTATTTATAAAACAGAAATAAGAAGCGCGCGCGCGCGAGAGAGAGAGAGAGAGAGAGAATGTGTGTGCTTTATTTCTTTAAACCAGCGAGATTAGATCACTAAATCTCTCCTGCTCTGGATATGGCAGCCAAGCTTAAAGCACGACCAGCGACTGCAGCCAACGCAGTCACTCACCAACTCCACCCACGCAGCCACCCACCCAAAAAATGAAATATCACAGCTGCCTCACTGCATTGTGTGTGACAGAATGTCAGTGAAAGGTAGACGCAGGATTTATTCAGCACTTCAGTCGCTGGTCGCTTCCTCTTTTCTTTATTTATCAAATAAGGTGACCGACTCTGCCACTATCAAACTATTTGATTTTATATAAATGTCTTTCAGTAATAGATGATATTCGACAACAAAGGAAATAGAGCTGTATCAAATGATATATCTACAAATCAATGTTCAGGCTTTAAAAAATAAAACTGGTGATCACTTAAGGTGAAATCAAATTAATGACGAATCAATACTCTGCGTTTCCACCTCTGAAGTGATATTGTAGAGTATATTGACTTCATGTAGCCCTCAGCAATGTCACAGTACAGCTCCGTGTCATGAAAGGTTAATGAGAGTCACACTGACAATGGTCTGCAGTGGTATTAATCACAGGCTGCGGTTTTAATGGTCCCTCATGTCAGCAGCCCCCTTGTTGCTCTTTTATGAACCCAAACAGACACTGACTGGAAACCATAACCGTGCCCTCCCTCCCATTATGTCAATGGAGCAATAGAGGCCACAGGCCATTACACACAGACCCATTTATCTACAGATGGGCAAAGTGACAATTAAGGTGTGTGTGTGTGTGTGTGTGTGTGTGTGTGTTCTCAGTGACATTTGATTATTTTTATACTAAATATGAAGGAGTTGGAAATGTGAGCAAGGAGCAAGATGTCGAGCTCATATTAGAGTTCCTCTCTCATCTCAGTACAACACACACACACCCACACACAAACACATGGATGAGATGAAGCTTTCTGACATTTCAAAGATGGGCCCGATGGGAAATGAGATCGTGTCATACAATCAGGTAAGTGCCACTGAGGCGACCGCTCCCTGTTGTTAATCAAGAGGCACGAGAACGAGGGAGAGAAAGAGAAAGAGAGAAAAGGGGTGAGGGGAAGAGAAAGAGGACATTTCTTCTCCTGATTTTGGTCATTGTTTCCAGCATTTCACCAAATACTCTGCCCACAGATCTCAGCTGAAGACAATGAGATTCCCATTGATTATCTAGACTGCACCGGCCCGGCATTTTCTAATTTGCAGATGGGTTAAGTTTTCTTTATTGTGTGATTTTGTTATGTTTGTATATTTAAGTTAAGTATACTTTAAACTGTTAACAGTCAATATGTTACATTTTAACTTCCAATTTGCCATAGCAATAAAAATGCTGTTCTTATAATCTACCACTGTTTTGTGATTTTCTTTTTTAAGTATCAGTTCTGGCACCATTTAGGCACCGGTACCGATGTAAAAGTATGGATTTTGCAGCAGAGAAAAAATAAATAAAACGATATCCAACCCTGTCTGCAGTGCTTTTGCCTTGTGCTCGCTCAGTCTCTCCATCTCCCTTGCTGGTGCTATCATCCATAACAAATTTACCGTCCACGCAAGGGTCAGACCTCAGTGAGATTCTCTCAAATGGAAGACCTTCTCTTTCACTCTCTAGTCTGTGTAACTGTCACTCTGGCTCTGTTGCATGTGAGAGTGAACTGTGTGTGTGTGTGTGTGTGTGTGTGTGTGCATGTGCTAACACCGCTAACTGAATCAATTCTCTGTATAAGCCGAGTGTGACCGGAGAGGCGATGTCAGTTTCGTGCTGCCTCCTGTGACCTCTTGTCAGTTTCATCACTTTTTTTACCTTTTTGTGGTAAATGCTGCAGATGCCCCTCTCCAGGTCGGGCAAGTGTGACAACAGGGATTTGATGGAAGTTAAGGGGAGAGAGTCGGACTCCAACATCTCCTGCACAGCATCCAGACGCTCGGAGATGGATCTGTGGGTTCACGGAAGAGAGAGGAGGGAGGGAAAGAAGGGAGGGGCAGAAATTAGGAAGATGAAAAGGAAGGCAAAGAGTGAAATAAATTAAAATGTGCCATTCCCATCATCAGCGCAGGAAGTTAAACATTTGAAGGGCTGAATCAGAGGCACCTTTTTTTTGCCGAGAACGGTGTTTTGTGTTGCCAAAATACAACTGATTAACTTTTTATGGATTCAGAAATGGGCTGTGGTTTGAAAGAGGTGATTTCTACTTCAGTTTGTATTTGTTTCCCATTTCTTCAAGGGATTCCTGGCATATTACCTCCAGAGACAGAACGCTGAGGGCATTAAGATGTGTTTAAGTTTTTAATAAACATTTAACATTTTTACAGGAGTTTTTTGGTGAGAGTTTAACAGGATCGTAAAAACCACAATGAAAAAAATGGTTAAAGCTTTTTAAAGAGCTGTCTTGATTTCTAAATTACAGGTAACCACCAATAAAAGTTGCTATAAAAGCCACAGAATACAAAACTGGTCTGTGAGCAAAAACATCCAGAAAAAAAAAAGTACTGTGAAAGCAGATGAAGAAAAGCTTAGTGACGAAATAAATGGACATCGTTCTCACACTCCATCATGAATGTAGTGTATTATTTGTGTGTGCGCACAATGTGCATGAGTGTCCGTGTCATGTGCTTCTGCGCTGTGTGTGTGTGTGTGTGTGTGTGTGTGTGTGTGTGTGTGTGTGTGTGTGTGTGTGTGTGTGTGTGTGTGTGTGTGTGTGTGTAATCTGTGTTTTATTGATGCTGAAATCCTGCAGAGGAGCGACAGTATCTGTTTAATCTGAGAGCAGTGCACAATCCACAGCTATAATCCACGCACGGGGGGGGGGGGGTAAGGGACGACCACACACGCACAAGCACATGGGAAGTTGATACTCACACGGACAATACATGGATGATAATAAAATTACAATGCAGAGAAGAGGAAGAGAACAGCAGTATTATAACTGAGTGGTTGTTTGTAGCAGAAGAACTTTTTATGTGCGTGTTCACCCTGCAGTGTTTCTGAAAGAGGAGCAGCTGCTCCTCCGAGAGAAAAATATGCAAGTGTTCACTTTATGGGAGTTTTTTTGCATCCGCTGTAACACGGCTCACATGGAGTTAATGCAGCTTTGGAGAGTTTCATTAAAAGTACCAGACACAAAAAAATAAATGGGATGTTGAGATATTCTTTAATAACAGTCGGGTGACTTGTGAAGCTCAACTATGCACTTAAGGAAGAAGAAACTAATGCAATGGTTTATTCTTCAAAACAGCAGTGATTAAAAACATATTTTAATTAGAAGAATTTAAAAACAATTGTGCCTTAGGCTTCTTATATTTATATTTCTGGTCCCAACACTGGATTTATTCATACATGTAAACAGATTAATGGTGTATAAATGTGCACATGTGACCCCGACAAACATGAAGTGTTGAAAAGGATTTTAAAACAGCTGTGTTGATAAACTACAGAAAGAACCAAAACCTACAAAACCATTCTGTGATCCACATCCATCCAAATGGACCAGAGAAGCAGATCCACACAAGCTCAGTGATGTGATAAATGGATCGTACAAGACCCGTTGGAAGTTATAATAATGAATGAGAATTCTTTTCTGACTGCACAGATGAAGCCGATTTGGACTTAAACAATGCAAAAGTGCCTGATAATCAAAAATGAATGCCTCCCCTCGGTTGTTCCAGGTAATTGATAGTCAAATAGACGCAATGTTATTGTATCACATTGTCAAATATGTGTCATGTCTGGTTGTCTGATTAATGTGAATTTGCAAATCATAAGCATGTGAATCTTTCCCATCTCTACAACATGACATGAAAGTGGCATCCTCGCTGCCTGAGAGGCTGAATTCAGGGCAAGAAAGTGGCCTCAGCATGAATCTGTGATCCTGACAGCCGGGCTCAGAGCAGACAAACTCCTGATGTGTATTTTGGTATCATGGTGGAGCTAAGAGACGAAAACAGAGAAAGACCAGTTGAGCAGCGATGGTCGTGTCCTGTACTCACTGCGGGTCTGTGAGGGGCTGGCTCACCCACTTCCTCATCAGTCTCCTCCCAAACCGAGTGCACGTGTGGTCCAACACCCACAACAGGCTGCCCCTCACGCCACCATCTGTCTGTCATTTCATGGAGAGAACGGATTATACAAAAAACATGCAGTAATACACACATGCAATGAATCACATACAGTAATACACACATGCAGCCTGAATATAATGCCCAAGTGGTGCATCAATCAATAACAAACAATTTGAGACTAATGCAGTAAAATTGAGATAAACCTAAATAAATAAATAGAAAAAAATGTAATATAATATAATAAAATGACTAATAAAAGTATGGAATAAACTAAATTAAGAATCTAAAAAGAAAAGAAAATAAGAAAAAAGCAGTAAAACAGAAGTTGAGATAAAAGAGATATAGTAAGAATAAGTCAACTTGGTTAATAACGATAAAAGAGAACTCAACCAATATATATATACGTGCAGAATCAATACGTGGTGGTTAGTGTCAATACTGAGGTGGCGGCCACAAATAAATAAATGAATGGGAAACACAGTGAAGTGTTAAAATACTTTTGATTCTTTGTGAAACTGGAGCAGCTCACAGGAGCTCAGCCGAAGAGGCCGTTCTTCAGATGTGGCCCAGGATGGGTTTGTGTTCACACAACTTAATGTGGTCTGAGGACAGATGCCATCACCAGGTCTGAGCAGGGCTGGTGAGAGCATCTGATATTAGCAATGGAAGTGGGGAGCAGGTTATGGAAGCCACAAGCAGTCAGAAGAGAACGCATGAACTGGGCTTCAACTCCAAGAGTCATGAGTTTCTGGGTGTGCGTGTGTGTGTGTGTGTTTGTGTGTCAGACGTGCTGACATCCTACATAGTATACACGTACGCACACACACGTACGCACACACACACGCACACACCACAGCAGCAGAGTCGTGCTGAACTTTTGAGCCGTTACCCACAGAAGCCTGAAGAGTCACTGAACATTTTCTTTCAATTTATTTCACGCATTAATTTTTTACGCTCCAGTGTAAGACTGTCACATGATTTCTCCAGTGACTTGTCTCAGTGACTGTATGAAATACACTAACAAGTTAAATACTGAGATATTGAGTCACTTTAATTGTCTGCTACTACCTGACAGCTTGTTTATGGCGCCAGGCAACATGAGCGTTCACCTGATTGTTGAGGATTTCCAGGTTCCTCAGGGTGGTGGCACTCAGGGTCATTCCCTCTGAGCGGCAAGACAGACGCTGGAAGGAGCTGTTCAGAGCAAACACATTATTACAACACAACTACACAATGTGAGAAGTATAACGAGATTAGGTTTTATCCACTTTTACTTATATGTGACTCTGGAGAATGTCATTCAAAATATTAGTTCAAATATCACGAACAGGAAAATGAGAAGGTCATTTATTTTCAAATGGCACATAAAGCCAAGCAGAAAGTAATCCACTACTTTACTGTTCAACAGGTTTTTAAAGGTAAAGATTGTGAGGGTGAATATTCCTCAACCTTAACTTGACTTTGCATAAATTAGAGCAATTCTATCTTCTTAGTTTGTATATATATTATATACTATATTAATACTATCTTTGTGTTAACCTCAAAAAGTTATATTAGGGGAGAAGAAAAAGATAAATCCTGGAAAAAATAAGCTAAGAAATGCATTCTCTTATTTATTGAAATTGTAGTGTATGTATATGTGTGTGTGTATTTACCATTCACTCCTAAAAACTCTCTCTAAGTTGAATTCCTGGAGAAACTGGATGAGCGGCCCCAGACAGCAGATCACTGGAGTCTCCATGGACGCTACACTGGACAGACACCTAGAGGCTGTGGGACACAACAACACACCCACCAACACGTCACATCTTCACGCACAACACACAAAAACACAGCCACGAGTCACAAGCCCCCTCCTCAGACATGTCCAGGGTGCTGGTTTGAGACATTTATGTCCAGAACATTCACGCGAGGGGCAGTGTCTGAATACGACGTATAAACCCCACTGCAGAGAGCACAGGGGTTTTGTTCACAGCCCATCAGACAAATGGTGCGAGAAGAAACCACCAGCTCAGCCGAAATGTATATTTTTGCATTGACAACAAATACGTCAAGCATATGGACGTTTCTGTCAAATCAATGAGTATACAGGGAAGCAGTAAAGTGTCTAAGGCAGCTGTTGCAATGCAAGAAAAACAACAAAATGCCCACGCTGTGAATTTTAATGCCATCTTCCTGCTGTAGCTCACTCAGACAGGGGGAAAGGTTCAAGGAAACGTCTGGAGCAACCGACTCGGACGTTTGCGTTCTCACATACAGCCCCTCTCTGGAAAACTTACGGAACATGTCTGGACCTCTGTGCATGTCTGACAGTCTAAATGATAATATGAGTAATTAAAGGGATATAGAATAAAAGATTGAAAAGAAAAGAGGCGAACACACACACACACACCTTTCTTCTCAGTGTGGCAGTAGAACTCGGTGACTGTGTTCATGGCAGACGGGAACTCGAACTGAGCGCGGTCTCTCTTCTCGACTCTCACCCGGTCATCAGCCTGAGCACTGGGGGAGAGAGCAGCACGACACCATCGACTGCAGAGGTCAGTGACACTTGTGACTAATCACGGACATAACATCTGATATCTCCTCGTTTTTCTCTCCGTCAGAAGAATTAGACGCAGCAGCAGCGCTTCATGTTGCTGTCGTGCTTTTGTTCAACTCATCGGATACACACATAATAATAACTTTATATATAGCACTTATCTAAACAAGGTAACGAAGTGCTTCACACAATGCATGGTACTGCGGCTGAAGAGAAATCTGGCTTGCATGGCAGTAGTATGAAAGCCATGCAAACCTCAGTCACACCCAAACACACACAGTTCCCCTGCATCTCCCCATTGTTCCATTCACTCTCGAGGCTTTGCTGCTTTCAAGGACTCGGCCGCTTTGTCTGCTCTGTTGTTGCCAGGGCAACCGAGGCGAGCACGTGGCTATGGACACAGTGTTGAAGCATTTTCTGTCTTCCGTTTCCTCTCACACACACACACACACACACACACACACACACACACACACACACACACACACACACACACACACACACACACACACACACACACACACACACACACACACACACACACACACACACACAGAGAGAGAGAGAGATCACCATCTTCAGCCACTTGTCGGATTGGAAATAAAGATTGTGTGATCAATAGACCACATATTGTGCCAGCATGCAGTGCAACTACAACCATCAATCATTTAACTGGTCAATTCAACCATATTGTGAGGTTTACAGGAACATTGATGATTGCGGGTATTGATCGAGGGACGGAGGGATGCAGCGTACGGCGTTTCTACAAGTCCTCACAGGAAGCGGCGTTTATGAAGTGTCAGGCCCAAGGTCAGGCTTTGAGGTTTTCCAGGAAACTACAAAGATTGATGCTGATTCAGGTTCATGCTGACAGCTGACCAGAGGTTTGAGTTCTGCCCAGAAGTCCAGATAAAATAATTCATCTGACTGTCAGCAGGAATATTCAAAATCTACAGAACAAATTTTCCAGATATTTTGCGGAGGGGTGCAAGTTTAACCCCAACGATGGCACTTAGGAAAATACTGAAGTGAAGAACAAAGTGATTAGAATTCTTCCACTGGGGATCATTGATGTCTAGTTCTTATATTATATAAATATTTCACCATGTTACAGTTTGTGGTATTCTTATCAGTTCAGCCACTGAGGAGACCCTCAAATACCAGTTTCAATACTCTGAGCTCCACAAGTTAAATTAATTATTAAACCGCGATTTGGGTTTTGTCCATCTCTGCAGGTCCGAGGGTGAGAGTGCTCTTTATTAGGAAGTAGCACAATGCTTCTTTTGGCATTAAGGTTGTTTTTCTTTTAGCTGTTTTCACTCCTGTCTGGTTTGTATGTTTGTAAGCAAGATTATGCAAAAACTACAGAGCGGATTTCCAGTCAGGGAAGAACCCATTAAAATTAGGTGTTGATCCGGATCAGGGGGCCGATCCCTTTCTTTAACATTGTGAGATGGGGTGTTTTCCAACATTTTTGTTGATTTCCCAGAGAACAATTAATTTATCAAATCTCGATCTTTTATTTTTTTTTCCTTCAAATGTTTACAACACTGTGATGGTCAACCAAAGATGGCAAAAGGCTCAAATCAGACGTCGGTGTGCACAACAGATTAAGGCAGGGCTCTTTGTGAAGTTATTACTTCTTCCGGTGTGTATTGGGATTTATCCTGATACATGCCTGCTGTCTCACCATGAACTCAGAAACTTTCAGGGTGCCATTCACTCACTTAAAACCTTTGGAAATGCCAGAAAGCGATAACATCTCTGTTGAGCTTTTCAGTCGCTGTGATCCCCTTCACTGCTCTGATCCTGACACCAGGCTGAGGATGAGTAAAGCAACCAATACTTCACCAGGCGACAAGCAGCCTCCCAGGGACTCATTACCTGCTGCTCCATGCACACACGTACATCCCTGTTGCCTGGGGGCCCGTCTCACCTCAGAGACACGGAGGCTGTCGAGTTAACGTCAGCAACCACAGAAATAACGTCACCCCTTTATGTCACCGTAACGTTTATTACAGTCAAAGCCGATACCCATCAGCACTTCTGTATTTCACAATCATTCATGCATTGCAAGTGTCGTTCTTCTCCGTCTGATGAATCACGATTAAAGAAAAAAAACTAATCACCTTGAAAATTGTCCTGGGAGGAGGACATTGGTAGTGATCTGTAAAGGGCCGCACTTAGCCGAGCATTGTGTGTGTGTGTGTGTGAATGGAAATGTGATAAATTTTCTGTCTGAGCTGAACAGACAAAGCTGCCCTGTATTTGTATGATACAGGCCACGTAACAGATAAGATTCTTGTCTCTGATAGAACAACGTGAGAGAACAGGGCTGTTCAAGCAATATAATTGGACTGGCCTTTACAGGCCCGTCTCCACTAAAATCACCAAAAAAAACGGATGGCTGAGAAAAGAAGGAGCGGCAGAGACAAAGAAAGAGAGGAATGAATACAAATCACCTCAAATTTCCTGAATTAAATCCAGACTAAGATAGAAAAATGAAAGAAAAGGGCCACTTGAAATATTATATGCACCATCGAGGAGTGGAAAGCGACAGACATCCGTCCTGTTTATCCAACCGTCCCATTCTAATCTAATCCACTCCCTCGTTTCATTTTCACAGCGTAATGCAATCACACGCGGCCTCCGTAGGAGCCCGTCCCCACCGGTATGAACATGCTGGGTGCAGAGGGAAGGACGACGGATGGGAGGCAACAGGTTTCTGTTACGCAGCAGTTCAGCGTTACTGTCGCTGGCTGCGCTGTTTGTCCATCGATGAACAAAATCTGCTCCTTCTGAACTAGAGCTGCATTAAACAGAAGTCTGATTTTGGAACAACTCCCTGTTGTACTTCACCTTCTTATACTGAGCTGATCTGTTCATCATTTCACTGCTGCATAATTTCATCATTACCATTTGTATTGATAGTGCAACCTTGACAGAGGGAAGTCAACTATGAGCTGGAAGAATGGGTTCACAATTTGTTTGTTGACCCTATTTTTGAATGCTTTTGATTTTGCCTTTATATATTATATATGCATAACATTTCCAATGGTTGGTATCTTTTTTTATCTGCATAACTTTGTGTATATGACCACTTTCATAGAGTATATCAACATATTTGACCCCAAAACACACATCACGTGATTTGATCACACTTGTGTCTTGTGTTTTTTACCAAGGTTCCCAAATAAATGCTAAATTAGGTTTTGTGGCTGTAATAAAAAAAATCCTGCATTTTAACACTTGAAAAGTAACATTTTAAATGTGACCAATAAATGTATTTTAGTGTTTTTCCATGATGATATGTTAGTCTGAATAATAAGTATTCCAACATTTCTCTTAATAGGAGCATCGACAGTAAATGTGATGTAAAATTAGCCAAACAGATTTATCATTTGTAAAACCTGACTTATGATAACATAATCTCATCATGAACCTGCTTTGATTTCCTCATCCACGCTGAGACCACAGAACTCCACATAAAACACTGTCTGCCCTGAGTGGGGAAATCTAAACACAATCCCTCCGAGTGAAATAATCTAATCTCACAAACACCAAACACTTCAATGAGAATATACAGTCATGTAGAAAATGGCTCAATACTGCCCCTTGGTGTCCTGACAGCAGATTACCTGGCATTGGTGACGCTCTGCAGGAGTCTGTGTGTTTGTTCAGAGAGGTCAGAGGGCACCAGGATCTCCACTGGGTTGATCTTCAAGATTCGAGCCTCCAGCTCAGAGCGCGACTGACCGTCAGGGAAACAGTCCAGTAACACGTCTCCTGTGCTCGGCTGAACTGCCTGCACACACAAACACAAGCACACCATGAATAGAGAGAGAAAATACATATACTGTGGAGAGGAACATCTTTCGGTGCTGTGGTGATCGACCACTTGGTCTGAATTTCAGGAGTAATGTCATGTTTAATGAAATAATTCCTTCACAATTCTTATGATAAAGAAAAGTGGGTCATTCAATTTCTTGTTGTTTCTAGTTTTCCTTCTAAATGAAATGGTTTCAAGTAGTGTATCTTGTTGTAGCTGCACCATAAAAATATGAAAGTTGAAAAAGAGTGAAAATGCACATAAAGATGCACTTCAGTGGAAAATGATAAAAACTAAAATGATAAACAGGATTGTTTTCACTGTTGGTAACATTAACTTTATGTATTTAAACCATATCAGGGCTGGTTTGGATACTTTTTTCACCATATGTAATTTTGTGATTTCATCAAATATTCTACATTTTCTAAAAAATAATCCTAAGAATATAAAATAAGCAGGTAGGATTTTCTAGTTTTGGCCATGAAATAAATACATACGGAAAGTAATACATACGGAAAGTTAATTATTAATCTATTAACAGAATAGACAAGTCTTTTTTATGTCCTTTTTTATGTCTAAAGATTATATATATATACACGTGTGTGTGTGTGTGTGTGTGTGTATAAATAAATATACAAAGATAAATTCATTAATTAATTTAACTACAGGTTGACAGAAATTACATAAAATTCAAATAAACTAATAATAAATAATTAATTTAATTGAAATACAAGATCAAGGCACAAACCCTTAATGTGTATTAACAAGCTGAGACATCTTTACCTTTCTAATAAACTGTTGATATTAACATGTGTAAAAGTGAAAGACCTGATTAACGAGTTGCCTGGATGCAGCTCATACTCACCACCAGCCCGACAGTCAGCTGCTTCTTCAGTTTGTCCCAGTTCTCACTGATACACAGCAGGAAGCTGTTGGGAGGGTCCAGCAGCTCGTCACCACAGGCCCCCTCCTCCACACCCCCCAGTCTGCAGACCGGGTTCACATCTTAATAATATGTCAAGGACACAGCTTCAGACATAGAGCTGGAAAAAGACATGTATTCACAGTGTGTAAGGATACCCTCTCCCACCAGGGTGGACTTTGTGTACAGAGCAGTGAGCTGACGAGTGAACAGCGCGTTCTTATTGGCTCCCAAGGCCTTCATGGCAGACGTCTCCGTCTGCTTAACCACTCCCACCTGGAAGTTAGAGGCGATGGAGCAGTAAGAAAAATGTTAACATTTAAATACATGAATGGAAAAACTTAGATCATTTATCTGCACAACCCTAGTAGTTGTTGGTATTTTGAGCATAAGTCATTTGCCAAAAATATGATAAAACACACAATGAACAAAGTTAAAGATTAAATTATTATTATTGCCATCATCAGTCAAACTTTTTGTAATATCATACCAACACCATGTCACATATTCTACCTTGTGTCCGTGGGAAACCAAGCGTCTGACATGAACGAAGAGTCGGTGTGTGGGGATGCTGCACGTCATGAAGTTATGATCCTGATGACAGAAGATATTCAGCTCCTTCGCAGCAATCTGATCACACACACACACACACACACACACACACACACACACACACACACACACACACACACACACACACACACACACACACACACACACACACACACACACACACACACACACACACACACACACACACAGACAGACAGACAGACAGACAGACAGAATGTCATCTTAACAGAAAACAGAGGGAAAGTTCAAATTTCTCCCGACAGGACGTCTCTCCCTTAAAACTCCAGAAATGTTTGACGAGCTCTCAAAAATGATTAAAATGTGTTGTTTCTAAAAGGACAGAGAGGAAGATGAGTTTAAAACTCACATAAAAGCAAAAAACAATAACAAAAACAAACAAATGTTACAGACAGAGACACAGTTAGAACTCAGCAATTAAAAAGATAACATCATTATGAAATGACTTTTACACAGTAATATATATTTAATTCATATTCTCAGTGTCCTTCTTGACTGGTTGTACTTCTCACCTCTGCGTCCTCTCCAAAGAACCGGTACTTGTAACCACACTCCACAGCCAGCAAGGCGTCCTTATGTTGCTCCTTCAGCTCAATGACCTGCTGCTCCAGCGGAGTGTAGACGATTTTTGAGCATCTGGAGGGGGCGCTAGAGTGTGACGGCGGACTTAGCTCTGCAGCCTTTCCTCCTCTTCCTCCTCTTCCTGGATTTACAAACTGAGAGAACAAGACACCCTGCAGAGGGCAAAAAGAAATCATGAACCAATAGAAAGGTTTACAGGTTGATAGTCAGCAATACACAAATAACATACACAAACATTTTCAACAGATTCCTGGATATATTGTTTACAGTGTTGTGACAACAGCATCTACACACATGGTTCACAATCACCTCCATCATATCTTTAACATTTCTACACATTAGCTTCTTGTCACCTAAACACAAACCCATACAACAATGATGGGAAGTTAACTCAACTAATCAATTGGACCAAGATGATGCATCAGGCTTCATTGTTATTGGCCTCCTATGGTGCTGCCTTGCTCATGGACCAATTAGCTCCACGAGCAAGGCAGCATCACCTTTGTGGCAGATGCTTTCCGTCATGGACTTGAACCTTCATCCTTTTGTCAACCTGCTGCTCAAAGCACATTGATATGATGCAGTCAAATTTAATAATCTGTACCTACCTGTTTTGCGGCAGCCAACCCTGAGCTCCCCTCTCGTTTCTCCTCTTCATCCTCCTCCTCCTCTTCATCCTCCTCTCCGTCCTCATGCTCCTCCTCCGTGTTCTGAAGTCTGTGTTTATAGCTGTGCGGATCCTGATCGTCCACATGAGGCCTGACGCCGCTTCCTTGATCACAGATTTTACTGCCAACACCGTCAGTCTTCTTTTCCTGCCCCTGAGTGTCAGTGAGCCCGGGCTCAGTCACCCAGGTGAAGCCTTTCAGCTTCTCCAGGGTGGAGGAGCAGAGGCCGCCTGCTCCTCGACTGCGCGTCAGCTTCGTCTCTGAAGAAAAGAGAGAGAGAGTTTTAAACATCATTTTCACCACAGTCTGGCCCCAGTCGGAGTAGCTGCTGTCTTCACATTAGAGATGCACCCCCTCACCTTTCTGACAGGCCTCAGGCTCACAGTCCTCCTGCGAGGCCGCCGACTTCTGATCATGTGGAGAAAGCTTGGCTCGTTTCCTTGGCAAACCACAGTCTTCATCAGAAGAGAGTTTCTGCTGCAGGACGAGAGCAGCTGAGGTTTAAGGTCTGATCTGAGCACGTGTGAGGAGCGTTTTTAGTTTAGACCTTAAGAAGCTGTGAGTCCGCTTGAGGGGTAAGATATTACACTGTTAGGGTTAGAATTAGGTTTAGGTTAGGCTTGTAGTTGTGATGGTTAAGGTAAGGGGCTAAGAAATGTGTGTGTAGGGACTTACATCTGTCTACAAAGTCAAATAATGGGTCTTATCCTCCTAATGGGGACAAAAAGAAAGTCCCCATAATGTAAATCAGTATATTTTAAGGAGAAGACCTGTTTTCAGGTTAAGTTAAAGTTAATGTTAAGATTAGACAAGTAGTAACTATGGTTAAGGTTAAAATAAGTCTCCCGGAAATCAGTGTGAGCTAAAGTACAGTGTGTGTGTGCGCGTGCGTGTGTGTGTGCAGCTCACCTTGCCTCTTGACAGCTGGTGTCCAGCAGGACTGTGGTTCGTGTGTTTGATTCCACTGTGTGTGTTGGAGCTGCTCGGGGCTGTGAAGTATCTGCTGATGGAGGCAGAGCTGCAGGTTTTCTTCTTCACTGACTTCGGCATCTCTTCTGTCGCAGTTTGTCTGAACGTCTCTGCGACACACACACACACACACACACACAAACAAACACACAAACACACACACGTCTGCAGCTGTCCGGCTTTTCAAAACAGAGCGGCGCATGTGCTGAGATCATACTGGCGCGTAAATGACGTAAAATCCCTACGCTTCAAATCAGATATAACATAAAACTGTTTCCGGTTAGAACTTTCAAAATACAATTGTCAACCGTGACATGGTTTTCGCAACCTTCTTTCCAAGTAAAGAAATAGAAAATTCAGAGTTTACACAATCCAGTTGATAAAAAAAAAACATCAGGTATAGTATTAGCTTATAGTTTTTCTTCTTCTTCTCTCAGTAGGATTTATCATGTAGTTACATTATCTTCTCATGTTTTTGTTTTGAAATTGAGTACCTTATTTCAGGTCTTTTTAAGTGTGAAACTGCCAAGAAATGCGTCTCTACACATGAAGTGCACCATTTAAACAAAACATGAAAAAAGATCATAGTGTAGAAAGATATATAGTCATTGTTTATAAATATTTTTTAGTCATTTAGATCAAAACTAATTGCTACAAAACATTGTGACAGATGTGTAAGAAAAAAAACTGAATTCAATCAAATTGTATATTTTTGTCAGATTTTATTTGTCGTTTTCAATATTATAAACACAAATGAACTTTATTTATTTTTATTGTAAAAAAAACCAAGATTGATTTAGCTACAAATGTGAACAGTGAATTGGACAAGCTGCATGTCGAAGACACAGACACACACTTATAATTATAATAACACATTTAATTACGTCTTCTTCAAACCTCATTTTCTTAACCATACCAGTAACCAAACTGATGACAGGTCTGGTTGAAGATTTACGAGTCACGAGTCCTCTCTGTTTCTGCTTCTTAATTCTATTCACGGTTTTGTCTGCTCAGCGGAAAAGCACAAGCAGGAAGTGAAAGTTTGGATATGTCACAAAATGCATCACTGTTTTCTCATGATCTGACAGATTTTCTCTGCCAGCATGAATAAGTTCTTGTGTCCATTTCCGTAAAGTGTTAATCTACAGATCATGGTTGTCTGGGGGACAATGAGGTCACTTTAGGGCTGACGTTATCCAGGTCACTTTGCAGGAAGCTTTGTGAGGAAATGCAAATCTCTAAGTTCTGGGGGGGGGGGCTGAAAAGTTGAGCTGAGAGAGAAAAGGCCTCTCTCCACTCCTCTAAAAAACTCTTCCTCTCTACATTCATGATGCAGCTGTGTGGAGCTCTGGTTCTGTTTGCGACTCTATCCACAGGTAAGAGCTGAGGTAAACTTATGCACTTTGACATTTTCACTGAAAGAAATGTGTTGATGTTTAAAAGGCTGTTAAAGGTTGTTGTAAAAGTTCAACATTGTTATGCTTGTTCACTTGAGGATTGACTCTCATGTCTGTTCATTTAGTATGAAACAGCCAAGGACTTGTTTTCTCAGCTGGAAACAGCAACACATTGAATATTGTTTGTCTTATCCTCGTAAAACCCAAAGTGTAACAATGACAATGTAAACTGACCGATATATTGGTTAAAAATCCACCAACATGAGCCATTCACAGACACATTGGTGTTACCATTCAAGTTTGCCGACTATAAATATATATGTGCATTTTCGATGATACCGTTTGTGGTTAAACTGTAAAATATCAAGCCTTAACAACATATCTTTGGGTTTGATAAAGACATCTTAGGAATAAAATAATAAATGTAGGTAGAGTATTTCCATTTGTATCTTATTTATCAGGCCCCAAAAATCCATAATGCTGGGGCTGTGTAGTAAACCTAACAACTCAATGTATTATTGTTAACATGACAACGAAGGTTCATTACACCTGCCTCTGGTATGTTTTTTGTTGTTCGTATCTGAGGAGACGGACACATGATCTATACAGTCGTTGAGGTTGGAGCTTTTTCTTATTTGAAAGCAGTGACATGGACTCACTGACTCATTTTCATTTGCCAGCCTGATGAGAACTATTAAGCCAAGATGTCATTTCCCATTTACCTGTAATTAAAAAGACATCTCGACTATATAATGTACTTAGCTCTGTCACATAATTTATATTGTGACAGAGCTAAGTACTTTAACTCTGTCACAATATAAAGTATAAACTTAATACTTGTTTAAAAGAAAGCATTTGAAAGCACCCACACTGAAGTTTCCTTTCCTGTTTTACTCCTTCATGGGCACTCAGATATTTTCACTTTCACATTCTCTTAATGAGAAATGTCCTGCAAAATGCAGCGTTGTCTTGTAGAACACAGACGACTGAACAGAAACTCTGTGAACGTTGTGAAGACCAAAAACTGATGAGACTCTGGTTGTTTGTTCTGTGTCTCGGCAGCATGTGGTCTGAGATGCTACACCTGCACAGCCAGCGAGCCTAAATCCTGCACAGACACCAAATCTTGTTCCGTCATCTTCAACCGCTGTTTCTCTCTCAAAGTAGAAGGTGAGTTGTTCTTTCACATCAGACGTTTCTGCGGAAGAAACCAGATTGCCGTCTGCCTCGACCGGTTGGGGGTGCTCAGTGCATGATGGGAGGTCCCGCAGCAGTCTGGGCCTAAAGCAACATAACTAAGGGATGGTTCAGGGCTCACCTGATCCAGCAATGGAGCGCAATGACTCCTGGGATAGGTTGGGCCAGGAAGGCTTCAACCGTTGGAGCCTTCGTATCTCTGGGATGGAAGGACGCATTTGGGACGGCCTAGTCGCCCCGCTGAAGCAATCTGCCTTCAAATGCAGCCTCCGGACGATGAATTGAGACGTAGCGATGGGGTTTGCCTCCCGAAACCAGAGTGGGAGCTAGTTCCACGGGAGAGGAGACTTGTACCTGAATGATCTCATGTGATCTATTGGGATAATAAGGGGCTGTGAGCTCTTTAATATATGATGGGGCTTGATTCTTAAGGGCTGTGTGTCTTCATGCTTTATCTTCATATGTGGATGTACTAAATGTCTGGTGTCTGTATCATTCATATCATAATGTTTTGTAAACTGGAGTTTTTTCCCATCATGTCTTGCAGGATACAACATCGTTACCAAGGGCTGTCAAACCAGTATGGTATGTGGAGGTGCCATGGATTGCTGTGAGGGTAACTTGTGTAACAGCGCCGCACTGACTGGTCCCAGCGTCATTCTCCTGCTGGTGTCCTCCACCATCATCACGCTGTTGCTCTGAAGCTCCAGCTGAGAATATGTTGTGGTTTCTATGCTGCTCTTTTTCTCACTCAGTGTAAAACTACTTTCGAGTTCCCTGTACAAAGAGGTTTTGGATCAGGACAAACACAATATTCCTCAGGATGAAACTTTTATTCCTTTTTCTTTATTTTTACAACCAACAACAGCTTTGTTAGGAATCCCTGATTTAAAAAAAGAATGACAAAACACGACATTAAATATGAACAAGCATGAGAAAATAATAAACATATTTATTTGATGAACCTGATGATGAACAAACAATCAGACATAGTGTAAGTGGGATATTGTTGTACCTATAATCAATAAATATGACTACAAGAAAATACACCTAAGTCCTGGTCAATGATTGCTTTAATTTGTACATAGATTTTAATATTAAAAAGGTTTGATGTTGCCATCTACTTAGTAATTTCACAAACATCTGTCTGTCTGTCTGTATGTCTGTCGTATGTATGTTTTGTGAACGTGTACATGGATCTGTATTTAGAATCTCTGTGTGTGTAAATAGATTTGAAAATGTGTAAAGAAAATATCTTAAAATATGTATTTAGATTTGAAGTACTACTTAGTACTACAATAATGGCCCCATACACCTGACTCACTGCCACCAGATGCTCACAAGATGGCAGCAAAGCCAGAACTTTTTAAAACACACAGCACACGTACAGTGGCTTTGACTAAATTAAGTAGATTAGGTAAAGTAACATTTCTATGAATAACTGAAATTAATGAGTGTTTTAGATTACAGCTGCTCTGATGTCTTCTTGGCCGACTTGAGAGAAAACTACTGTGAGACAAAAAATTATTTAATGTAACTTTAAATACTTTCATATTACCTGTGTGTTATAATTTCATTTATTTGTATAAAAACATCAAAATACCAAATGGGAAAAGTCATATATAACAGTTTTTTTTTTTTATCAAAGTGTTTACTTGTGATGAAATGCACGTCTGCGAGTTCTGGAAGAAGACCAAGTAGTGGGACTATAAAAAGGGAGGAGTTCACATCTCCTCTGCAGATCTCTCTCCTCACAGGGTTGACTAAAAGTTTGTTTTTCTCCCTGTTCACGATGCGTCTTTGTGCAGCTCTGATCCTGTGTATGATGCTGTCCACAGGTAAGAAGAGTGTGTGTTTGTGTCTCTATTCTGGGCTTTAAAAACACAAAGAAATGAAGGTTACTAATGAGTAAATGTTTTTGCTGAACCTGAAAAAGAGGAGTTGGGTCTTCCATGAATGTACAAATGCAAATATTTTTAAAATATTCCCCCCAAAAAATGGAATATTTTTAAAATACAATCTGAAACATGTTTTAATTCTATAACTTCAGTTTTCTATCTATTTAGAAGGACTTGAAGAAAATACATGATAATTGGAAATGTGCTAATATTTTCTTTAATTTTTCACTTCACATTCTCTCAGTGGAACATTTCTGGGGCTGTAGTTGCAAAGCACATTTTTTATTGTCTTTTACTGAATGAAACCAGTATGTGTGGGAACATCTGTTTAAACTGATGTTTTTTTCATTATTAGTTGTAAATTAAATTGGCCTTAGATGAAATTATAGTATCTTAAACCACGTGTGACAGTATTTTGTATTTCTGCTACTTCCAGCATGTGGATTAAAATGCTACAAGTGTGAGTCTGCTAATGCTCGAGCCTGCACATGGACGTCAACCTGTCCTGCAGTCATGGACCAATGTTTCTCCCTCAATGTGAATGGTAAGATGCACAAACAAAACCCTGAAGTATCGGTGTGTAATATCAAGCAAGTCCATCAGACGGGGTCTGAGCTGATGCACAGTGTCGCTCGGCTGAATGCTGGCTCTCTCGTGTTGAAACTGAGGTTCTTCAATTGTGTCTCGCAGGTTCCATCGCTAAGGGTTGTCGAGCAACTCGAAACTGTGTAAAACCCGTATCTTGCTGTGGAGAGGACTTGTGTAACAGTGCCGTGCCCACTGGTCCCAGAGTCACCCTCCTGCTGGTGTCCTCAGCCATCGCCTCACTCTTTCTCTGACGCTCTGGAGCCTCCGCTGAGAATGTTCAACTTTCCCTTATCGCCTTTTTAGAACATTTAGAACAACAACATATTAAACCTAAAGCTTTATCGAGTGCGACTACAATATTATTGACCGTTAATTTGCTAATTTCCTCAGGTCCTACTCTACTATTACAGCACAAACTAGCTTTGATTTCAAACCCTACAGACACATCGTATGAGCAATCATAAGATAATCAATACATTATATAAATTATTAGTTGACTCTGAGGATTATTGAAACCAGCAAACCACAATATTTGAGACTTACTGGTTTCATGTTCAGATAAAAATAAACTGGCCCCAATATATCAACATGTTTTATTATTTGTGGATAAATTTCAAAATGCCAATTGAGAAATGTCACTTTTATTTAAATAACAATATAATAAATAGATAATGAATCACATTTCAGGAGAGTAGCGAGTGTTATTTTCTGTTTGCATATACCGGGTGTAAAACTAAATGTATCATGTATTGACCCCACAGTATTTCAAGTGTTTCAACTTTTGAATTCAAGCTTGAGGTTAACAATAGTTGATAGCGAGTCAAGGGGCTAAAACAAGGGGCTAAATATAAGAGAGAAATACTTCAATTCTGTGATCGGAAGATTGGAGTTATGTGGTTTGGTTTCATGTGTTTCTTCTTCTTTTGGGGGGGCGGGGTTCAGTTTGGTTTAATGTTAAGCCCCCTGGGTCCCTTGGTGCCCGGGGCCCCTAAAGTCTCTTCAAACACTCCTGTACATTGGGTGTTGGTGCAGTATTTACCTTGGTGGTAGCACCGTACCAAACACCTCCAACTTTGCTAAAATGCTTATTCAATGCTAATTGAATGCTAACTTTGACAAGTGAATAAACTGCCTTGTTTTCTGGTCTTTATCTGTTTCATCTCTTTACACAGGCTGTGCCCTCAAAGGTCAGTCAGGTCAAAGTTGATGTGAGTCAACGTATTCAGCTAACATTTTGCTATTTTTGCTTGTTAAGATTAGACAAGTAGGTTAAAATAAGTCTCCAGGAAATCAGTGTGAGCTAAAGTACAGTGTGTGTGTGTGTTTGTGTTTGTGTGTGTGCGTGTGTGTGTGTGTGTGTGTGTGTGTGTGTGTGTGTGTGTGTGTGTGTGTGTGTGTGTGTGTGTGTGTGTGTGTGTGTGCAGCTCACCTTGCCTCTTGACAGCTGGTGTTCAGCAGGACTGTGGTTCGTGTGTTTGATTCCACTGTATGTGTTGGAGCTGCTCAGGGCTGTGAAGTATCTGCTGATGGAGGTTGGTCGGGCTGCCTTGGTCGACCGGGGTCGAGCAGGCTGTCCCGGTAATGATCCCTCCGCCGGTTCACCTTCAGAAACTTTGTTACGAGTTTAACTTCCTCTAGATCAGGGGTCTTCAACGTTTTTCAGGCCAAGGACCCCATAACTGGTGGAGAGATGGAGCAGGGACCCCCAGACTATATATATTGTATAAAATTGTGTTTTATATTAAACTGGGCCTAGTGCCATGTATAAACATAGCTACCCTGTTATTGTGCATTCAATACTAAGCTATTCAAATAATACACAGGTTCATATATTCATGTTTTTATTTTAAACATGTGCAAGGTATAGGAGCTGCAGTGTTGCATTGCTGACTGAAAGATAACGTCTTCTGCCTCCATTTATCCGTTCGCTACAATATATTGGATTCATGTTAATGTATATTTAAAGACATTTAAATTTGTGGGAAAAAAAGTGGTTGGAAAATAAAATTTAAAATTAAAGAAAATATAAAAAAATGTCTATCAACCAAAAATGTCGCGACCCCCCTGCAGTACCTCCGCGGACCCCCTAGGGGTCGCGGACCCCCTGTTGAAGACCTCTGCTCTAGATAGTCAAGTTTGATCGTCTTCTCGGCGCTCCGCCAGGGCCGTGACCGACTCTGGCGGGCCGATCCGAGGAACTCACTAAACCATCCAATGGGCAGTGTTGTGCATGAACGAGTTCAAAAGAACGCGTTCATTGAACACGTTCATTTTTATGAGAACGATGAACTGAACGCAACTTAATGACAAATAATGAATTTGAACGGTGAACATGTTCATATTATCTGAGGTCTAGCTGAAACGTTACGGAATGTTTTCCTTCTCCTGAGGAGAGACGCTGTCTAAATCGAATGCTTGCACCATGTCGTTGCTCAGTGCCCGTACAATGTCCGCGATGTAGCCTAACCTAAACCAACTAACTCGACTTCGCACTACGTTACCCATGATTCATCGCACACACATGTAGTCCAAACAAGCAACGTATTCCAAGACAACAGCTCTCGGCCTCATATAAAAATGGCAAGTGAAAGCAGAGACGCAGACTCAGCGACTACATCTGATGCACCTTATTATTATTTGCGGGATTTTTACACACTGTCTGATAAAGATTCCGACAGTAAAAATCTCACCTTTCTGTGCAAATTGTGTCGTCCTGCGCTGAAAAAGCAAGTCCGGACGTCAGCCTCATCCGCATCTAATTTAAAACGGCATGTGGAGCTGAAGCATCCAGCTAGCCTAAAAAGTTATCTCCAAGTAATTGAAAGTCAAAAAAAGACCAAGACCCCCTGCCAACAGCCCCAAATGACCCAAACCACATTGTCTGCAGCCTTCAAGGGTAGGATTTCCCAGCAACAGGTAGACAAACTCGTGCAGGGTATGAATAAATAAACAGGCAAAATTAGCAATAATTAAAACAAATAAAAAAAAACATTTCTTTTAGGAATTGATACATATGAAGTACAGTTTAAGGCAAGGGGTAGTGATGGATAAAGTTTTCTTTAAAAAACAAGTTAAGTCTTTCATTCTCACTTTCCACCTTAAAACTATGAAATGAACTGAACTATGAACTAGTTCAGAATTTAAATGGTGAACTATGAACGTGAACTATTCATGTTTACTTGTAAACATTTTTTATTAATTGTTTATTCCATTTATTTAGCTTGTGATCATTAGTTTATTTCATTGAATCAATATTAGCTCCTTTTCATTTGAGATTTATTTTTGTTGGGCATTTTTGAATTGGTTGCATTATGTTTTATGTTCCATTTTTGGGTAACTGATATTATTGGAGTTTCTGTTTATTTCATCTAATTATTATAATTGATTATTAAACCTAGTTTAGCCGTGTCAAGTGCCTGCCTCATTACCACAGCTGATTCAGTTTAATCTTGATATTCTTTTCTTAATAATTTGGGCCTTGGTTTAATTATCTTGTAACCTGATGGCTGCCAACCCCATAGGTTTTTGGTATATTGTGTTTATTTGTACATTGGTTAATTTCTTTTGCCTGTTACTCTACTGACTGTGTTCCCTTATCCCTTTCAGTCGCTGAGAGCCGAAGGTGGTGGTGCTGGTCTCCCGGGTGGTGGTCTCCCCCTTTGTGTGCTTGCTCCCCCGGGTTTGATTTACTTCACAACGTATGTGTGAGAGTGATCTTCACGTGTGACAGGGGGGAAGTTGTATTTAGGTTTTTGGGCTCCCTCCTCCCTCGTCGACCCATCCCCCCCATTGGTAAGCCTCAGCTCCTGATTAGGACCCCCTCTGCCCACGTCCCTGTGTGACCGGATTTTGATGCCCTTTAAGACATGCTATTTTTGTAATAAAAATAATTATATTTTGTTAAAAAGAACCACGTCTCTTGCCTCAGTATAATGAACCGGAATGCCTTGGTACAGGTATTACTAAAATCTAAGTAATTCCTCAGGTGAAATTCCTGAGGTGGCGTTGTCTGGCTGTTTACTTGATAAGGTATTATTTCTAACTAGCATTAAGCTTCCAAATGTACCTAATCCCACTCTGCTCGCCACAGTAGTGTAGCAAAATCTATAGTCATTGTTTATAAATATTTTTAATAATTTAGATACAAACTGATTACTACAAAACATTATAAATAAATAATAAAAACAGAAATATATTTTTAAATAACTTGCATAACTTTAACCCCACAGATGTTTCTGTTTCACTCTTTACTGATGTTTATGATGAGGTCATTTTTGTTGAAAAAAAAATACAGAATATATTTTTGTCCGATTTTATTTGCCGTTTTCAACATTATAAACACAAATGAACTTTATTTATTTTTATTGTAAAAATAACCCAAGATTGATTTAGCTACAAATGTGAACAGTGAATTGGACAAGCTGCATGTAGAAGACACATACACACACTTATAATTATAATAACACATTTAATTACGTCTTCTTCAAACCTCATTTTCTTAACCATACCAGTAACCAAACTGATGACAGGTCTGGTTGAAGATTTACGAGTCACGACTACTCTCTGTTTCTTAATTCTATTTTGTCTGCTCAGTGGATTCAGGAGTATTTTGTATTTGGAAAAGAACAAGCAGGAAGTGAAAGTTTGGATACGTCACAAAATGCATAACTGTTTTCTCATGATCTGACCGATTTTCGGGGCGGGGGGCGGGGATTGAAAAGTTGAGCTCTAAGAAAAAAGGTTCTCTTTCCACTTCTCTAAAAAACTCTTCCTCTCTACATTCATGATGCAGCTGTGTGGAGCTCTGGTTCTGTTTGCGACTCTATCCACAGGTAAGAGCTGAGGTAAACTTCTGCACTTTGACATTTTAACTTAAAGAAATGTGTTGATGTTTAAAGGTTGTTGTAAAAGTTCAACATTTTTATGCTTGTTCACTTGAGGATTGACTCTCGTGTCTGTTCATTTAGTATGAAACAGCCAAGGACTTGTTTTCTCAGCCGGAAACAGCAACACATTGAATATTGTTTGTTTTATCCTCGTAAAACCCAAAGTGTAACAATGACAAACAAACTCTGTCACAATATAAAGTATAAACTTAATACATGTTTAAAAGAAAGCTTTTTTTGAAAGCACCCACACTGAAGTTTCCTTTCCTGTTTTACTCCTTCATGGGCACTCAGATATGTTCACTTTCACATTCTCTTGATGAGACATGTCCTGCAAAATGCAGCGTTGTCTTGTAGAACACAGACGACTGAACAGAAACTCTGTGAACGTTGTGAAGAGCAAAAACTGATGAGACTCTGGTTGTTTGTTCTGTGTCTCGGCAGCATGTGGTCTGAGATGCTACACCTGCACAGCCAGCGAGCCTAAATCCTGCACAGACACCAAATCTTGTTCCGTCATCTTCAACCGCTGTTTCTCTCTCAAAGTAGAAGGTGAGTTGTTCTTTCACATCAGACGTTTCTGCGGAAGAAACCAGATTGCCGTCTGCCTCGACCGGTTGGGGGTGCTCAGTGCATGATGGGAGGTCCCGCAGCAGTCTGGGCCTAAAGCAACATAACTAAGGGATGGTTCAGGGCTCACCTGATCCAGCAATGGAGCGCAATGACTCCTGGGATAGGTTGGGCCAGGAAGGCTTCAACCGTTGGAGCCTTCGTATCTCTGGGATGGAAGGACGCATTTGGGACGGCCTAGTCGCCCCGCTGAAGCAATCTGCCTTCAAATGCAGCCTCCGGACGATGAATTGAGACGTAGCGATGGGGTTTGCCTCCCGAAACCAGAGTGGGAGCTAGTTCCACGGGAGAGGAGACTTGTACCTGAATGATCTCATGTGATCTATTGGGATAATAAGGGGCTGTGAGCTCTTTAATATATGATGGGGCTTGATTCTTAAGGGCTGTGTGTCTTCATGCTTTTACTTCATATGTGGATGTACTAAATGTCTGGTATCTGTATCATTCATATCATAATGTTTTGTAAACTGGAGTTTTTTCCCATCATGTCTTGCAGGATACAACATCGTTACCAAGGGCTGTCAAACCAGTATGGTATGTGGAGGTGCCATGGATTGCTGTGAGGGGAACTTGTGTAACAGCGCCGCACTGACTGGTCCCAGCGTCATTCTCCTGCTGGTGTCCTCCACCATCATCACGCTGTTGCTCTGAAGCTCCAGCTGAGAATATGTTGTGGTTTCTATGCTGCTCTTTTTCTCACTCAGTGTAAAACTACTTTCGAGTTCCCTGTACAAAGAGGTTTTGGATCAGGACAAACACAATATTCCTCAGGATGAAACTTTTATTCCTTTTTCTTTATTTTTACAACCAACAACAGCTTTGTTAGGAATCCCTGATTTTAAAAAAAGAAAAAGAATGACAAAACACGACATTAAATATGAACAAGCATGAGAAAATAATAAACAGATTTATTTGATGAACCTGATGATGAACAAACAAGCAGACATAGTGTAAGTGGGATATTGTTGTACCTATAATCAATAAATATGACTACAAGAAAATACACCTAAGTCCTGGTCAATGATTGCTTTAATTTATACATAGATTTGAATATTAAAAAGGTTTGATGTTGCCATCTACTTAGTAATTTCACAAACACCTGTCTGTCTGTCTGTCTGTATGTATGTATGTTTTGTGAACGTGTATGTTGTGTCTTTACTTCTGCGTTGTGAATGCTTTTTAAGACACACTTCAAATACAATGTCTTTACAATTGTTTTTATTGTCCGTCCAGCAACAGCTACACAGATGACTGGGATTTTCAGACTTCGTACTCCACACTGACCGCCAGCATATATCTGCAGTTGTGGAAACAAAACAGTGTCTGCATGAAGTTGCTGCGTGCTCATCGCCTGTACAATATACATAGCGTTACTTAACTTTCGGCTAACAACACAATGTTCGCTACACATGCTAACAGTACCTACACGGGCAACCCCGCTACGCAGCAGACACACCTCTTCATCACATGCAGGTTTACACAAAGACAATATTTGGCAACACAACAAACTAACATGAAATCATTAAAACAACATTATATAACATGTACACTAACTTCTGATGTTATTTACAACTTAAAACTAATAAAAGTCAGAAGAGCGACGAAAGTGCGTACCTTCCCAAGGGAATCCAAGGCAAAGAGGAAGCCCCACCCATGGAAGCGCGGGTAATGTCATTGTCAAAGTAAAACTCCTACTCCACTTCCGCCAATACTTCCCGACTCCCCCCCCCCCCCCCAAGGAGTCTTGCACACTTAACATGGTGTTCAACATACTTATATAGAACTATGACAAAACATAATGCTGAAAACTCAACAAGAAAGAAACTAAAATAACCTTAACACAAAAGTGACGATCCCCCCTTCAAAATAAAAGTGTCTACTTTAGTAGCTGTGGGAATTTCCTGTCATTCAATACATATAGCGCAACAACAAAATACTACTACTACATGTACATGGATCTGTATTTAGAATCTCTGCGTGTGTAAATAGATTGGAAAATGTGTAAAGAAAATATCTTAAAATATGTATTTAGATTTGAAGTACTACTTAGTACTACAATAATGGCCCCATACACCTGACTCACTGCCACCAGATGCTCACAAGATGGCAGCAAAGCCAGAACTTTTTAAAACACACAGCACACGTACAGTGGCTTTGATTAAATTTAGTAGATTAGGTAAAGTAACATTTCTATGAATAACTGAAATTAATGAGTGTTTTAGATTACAGCTGCTCTGATGTCTTCTTGGCCGACTTGAGAGAAAACTACTGTGAGACAAAAAATTATTTAATGTAACTTTAAACACTTTCATATTACCTATGTATTATAATTTCATTTATTTGTATAAAAACATCAAAATACCAAATGGGAAAAGTCATATATAACAGTTTTTTTTTTATCAAAGTGTTTACTTGTGATGAAATGCACGTCTGCGAGTTCTGGAAGAAGACCAAGTAGTGAGACTATAAAAAGGGAGGAGTTCACATCTCCTCTGCAGATCTCTCTCCTCACAGGGTTGACTAAAAGTCTGTTTTTCTCCCTGTTCATGATGCGTCTTTGTGCAGCTCTGATCCTGTGTGTGATGCTGTCCACAGGTAAGAAGAGTGTGTGTTTGTGTCTCTATTCTGGGCTTTAATAACACAAAGAAATGAAGGTTACTAATGAGTAAATGTTTTTGCTGAACCTGAAAAAGAGGAGTTGGGTCTTCCATGAATGTACAAATGCAAATATTTTTAAAATATTTTTTCATTATTAGTTGTAAATTAAATTGGCCTTAGATGAAATTATAGTATCTTAAACCACGTGTGACAGTATTTTGTCTTTCTGCTACTTCCAGCATGTGGATTAAAATGCTACACATGTGTGTCTGCTAATGCTCGAGCCTGCACATGGACGTCAACCTGTCCTGCAGTCATGGACCAATGTTTCTCCCTCAATGTGAATGGTAAGATGCACAAACAAAACCCTGAAGTATCGGTGTGTAATATCAAGCAAGTCCATCAGACGGGGTCTGAGCTGATGCACAGTGTCGCTCGGCTGAATGCTGGCTCTCTCGTGTTGAAACTGAGGTTCTTCAATCGTGTCTCGCAGGTTCCATCGCTAAGGGTTGTCGAGCAACTCGAAACTGTGTAAAACCCGTATCTTGCTGTGGAGAGGACTTGTGTAACAGTGCCGTGCCCACTGGTCCCAGAGTCACCCTCCTGCTGGTGTCCTCAGCCATCGCCTCACTCTTTCTCTGACGCTCTGGAGCCTCCGCTGAGAATGTTCAACTTTCCCTTATCGCTTTTTTTAGAACATTTAGAACAACAATATATTAAACCTAAAGCTTTATCGAATGCGACTACAGTGTTATTTTCTGTTTGCATATACCGGGTGTAAAACTAAATGTATCATGTATTGACCCCACAGTATTTCAAGTGTTTCAACTTTTGAATTCAAGCTTGAGATCAACAATAGTTGATAGCGAGTCAAGGGGCTAAAACAAGGGGCTAAATATAAGAGAGAGAAATACTTCAATTCTGTGATCGGCAATGTACAGAAAACTGCAACATCATCATGGTTGGAAACCCCCCAACAGGGCCCATTGGGTGTTGGTTGGTGCAGTATTTACCAAACAGCTCCACCTTTGCTAAAATGCTTATTCAATGCTAATTGGATGCTAATTTTGACAAGTGAATAAACTGCCTTGTTTTCTGGTCTTTGTCTGTTTCATCTCTTTACACAGGCTGTGCCCTCAAAGGTCAGTCAGGTCAAAGTTCAACACTGATGTGAGTCAAAGTTGCCGCCATGTTAGTTAACGTATTCAGCTAACATTAACATTTGCTGTACAAGAGGTGATGTTCGCTGGCTGAACCACCATCAGTTGCCCAGTGTCGGGATCTGAGAGGCTGCCAACATCCACCCAGTCACCCCCATCATCACCGCTGCCCCTGCAACACTGAACACAAACATGCACTCATGTTGGCGCCGTTACATATTTTTTGCCAAGAAGTGAAAGTGAGTATCCACCCTCCGTGTATCAGCAATGAACAGCTTCCTGCCCCGTCCTAATCACATAGTACCACATCGCACATCTCAGCTGTACAGCACCAAGAAATGCTAAATTGTACCGACTATTTAAATAAAGTTGAGTTTTGGCTTCACACTTTTCTCTCTATGTCGGTACTATTCATGCTTCCTCTCTCTCTCATTATAAGTTATAAGTGAGATAAGTCACAATAACAGAGAAAACTACAGAGTTGTCTTATAATATAGTTTATATATTATGTATATTATAATTCAAGTTACATCTAAGTTACACACGTGTGATTTGGAAAGAGTATCTAGTATCTAATCTAGTGTCCAATGCTTTTCCACATTCATGGATTCTGGCTTTTTGAATAACTGTATGGTTCAAGCATATCAGATAGAAAATGTTATATAATATTTGTTTGCACATGGCTGGAATGGTTGAAATCAGCACAGACAGATACGGGGTGTAGTCATTTTTTTACATCAAGCACATTTTTTTTTATTTGAGTGGCTGACGGCTGAGATATGGTTGGGAGGGGCTGTAAGGTGTTCACTGCTGATAGTCAGAGGAAGAACGGTCAGTTTTATGCTCAGCAAATATGTATAAATATCATGGGAGACTCGATACTGAATGCAGACTTAAGGGCATTATTATTATAAATCATCAGGACCCACCTGTAGGTGCTGGCGGCAGAAGAAGCCCCTCAGTGTCGGCTGTAAATGTTGGGAAATGCTAAAAGTGTGATATCATTGAAAAGTGAGAGGTGCCTGGGAGGGAGGAAATGAATGACTGCATGGAAAGAAAGAAAATCCCTGCATATAAGGAGCAGCTGAGCAGCTGTTTCACCTGAGCATTATTTGAGTTGAGTGAATATAATGGGTTTGGGGGGGTGTTAGTGTGTAAAAGTCCAAATTAAATCATGAATAGTAATAATAATTTAGTAATAGTGAGTTTTGGGTGAGGCCTGCTAGCCGGCAGCATGACACTTGCAACTTTTTATAATATTCAGCAGAATATGAATCAATCAATCTCCTGTTATTTGTATAAAGCCCATTTTCACAGTTCACAATTTGCCTCATGGGGTAAAAAAATAAGCAGAATTATTATACGCACCTTTTCTGAACTGGGTGATGAAAGTGTAAATGTCATTTATTGTATCACTGCATGTATACCACAATGTTTTTGATGGATGAATTATACAAGACAAACATTTTTACAAATTATTCAGTTTCAGGAAAATAAAAATAGAATGAAAATAAAATATCTGTATGTTTTGTTTATATGTTGAAAGAGCCGTCCATGTGCAAGGTTTCTCTGGGACTCCGAATTTTACTTTTCTTCTAAGCAGATTCGTTCAAATCAACAAGAATAAACATTTTTACAACGTAGAAATTTGTTCAAGGAAACACAACCATCGTCCAATGAGTCGTTTTATTCCTTGAGTTCTGCATTTCACATCAGGATTTACAGCCAAAATAGCTTTGTTATGAAAGACAAGTGACAGAACAGGACATGACACAATAATAACAAAATAGTTTATGGATATCACAACACATTTTCGTCCTCTTGGCTTCATGCCTTCGGTTACCTTTAACACACTTTCAAAACTCAAGACAAATAAAGATTTGGTTTCATCTGAATCAGGGACGAAGCTGGATGAATTTGCCAAATAACTTACTTCTTCATGTTTCTTTTTACAAGTGCAAATAAAAGGAAAATCAGGCAATGTGGTGCACAGTAGGGTCATAGCACACTGAGAATCAAACAGTCCACATGGGAATACAATCTGAAGATAAAACAAGTACTGTGAGAATCGCACAGTTGCTTTGACACAGATGGTGAAATGGACCGTATTGCTGTTGTCATGTGAAAACATCGGACTTCTGTTTTGTGATGTTCCCGTTACTTTAGGCCAACGCATTTATCGGACCCCTTTAGAACCCATTTCAAAACACACGTAAAATCAACAAAGCTTTTCACAGCACATTAAACATACTTTTTTTTGTTTTCTTTGGCGTCTAATTTCATAAGGTAGCAAGTAATCCTTCATAGCTGCACAAAACATTAACCCGACCACTTCCGTGACAGTGGTAACATCTGGATGGATTTCACATCTCCAACTTAACATTTTTTTAACTTTCCAAATCCCTTTAAATGATGCTTATCGGTGCATATCAACCTTTCACATTTGTCACGTGAAATATCGTGGCATCGTCTAACAGAAATGAATTAGTCTCTATAAATGCCTGCCACAAACACATATGACTGATGTTATTCAAAGTTATGCATTTATTGTTGTTGCTGTGTATGAGCTTTGAATATTTCTGACATTGGCTCCACCTTGTGGTTGGAACAAGGATGGAAGAAACCTACACAGCAGCAGGACTGTCATCAAACGAAAACCATCAAAACAACATGAAACGTGCTCTAATCACATTTATATAGTTAGTAAGTTTAACATTTAAAAGTGGTGCTGAATCCATCTTATATAGTAGAATTATTTCCAAGAACAGCATTTAGATGACTTAACCAGTGGTGTGCTTTACTCTAATAATCACTGTGTAAGGTAAGCTGAGAAGGACATACATTATATTCATATGGCAGATATCTCATTCACAGTGTCACTACTTAAAAAACATAAAGGTGCAGTGCATCAAGCTTATCACTGTGTGCTGAAGTGTGTGTTTTATTTCCTCACTGGTTCTGTGTGCGACAGCCGGCATACTCAAATTCAGCTGATAAGGCAAATTAAAGTCGCAAGGCAGACGTGGACGGCACAAGAAAATATTGCATCTTTGAGAACAATACTTGTTTCGCAAGGCAAACCAGTAGCAGTTGTATAATAAATCTGTTTCTTGCTGTGGATCAACAAAGTTAATGCATAATAAAACTAAGTCTCTTTAAAATCTACCCTGAGCTATAAAATTTGATGAAAAGCATGAAACAGTAGTTTTTTTAGATTTGGCACTGAAACGACAGATTGGCACAACAGGTCAGGGACTGATGACATAAAAATATACCTCTGTTACACCCCCCCCAATTAAAATCCATAAACACATTAATTTTGATTGTTAAATGCAAAGTTATAAGTTATATGACTAATTTTAACTAAAGTTAAATAGTGCATGTTAGCTTTACAGGCAGTGCCCGTAAAATCAAAATACAGCAGTTTCCATGGTGACATAAGTTTAGGCATTCGTCCAACTCCAGTGCATTTTCAAAGCCAATTCAGTGCACAACCCTGTCGAACCACAATAAAGAAATAAAATTCACACAGAAGAAGATAAACCCAATGTTTACCCTAAAACAAAAACATATTTAGTCATGTGACTCAGGCTGTGAAGGACGAATTGTTATCTAGGTGTCCTTTAGGTGGAAGACTGCTGTCTGGTTGATGGTACAATCTAAGATCGGTTTTATTATTGGTTGTGCAAGGCACATAATGATGAGGATCAGCTTAAGGATGGAACGAGAGAATCAGAAGTGAAAAGACGTTTCTCTTTCTCTAATCCGCAGACAGAAGTCCAGAGAAAGAGCAGGGGCCTCATTTATAAAACACTAGGTAGGATACATACTAATCTTGTACGTGCGCACAAAGGCCAGAGATGGCGTATGCAAAAGAATATTCAGATTTATAAAACTGTGCACACGCACACCTGACGTTTGCTCGAGAAGTGGCGTACGCACAAAATAGGGTCTGAAAAATGCGTACGCAACGGCTTTAAACAAGGCCCCAGGTCAGAGAAGACATGAAGTTAATCTTTAACAAAACAACTCTCTGCCGTGGCAACAGATCCCCGGTAGTCATTTCCCTTTTGAAAATCAACATTTTAGACTATTTCCTGGCATATGTGCCCACAAAAGAATGGAGATGAGCATACAAAATGCATGTGCGTTTATGAGTTTATGTGTCTTTCTTTGTTTAACGTCTTCAGTGAACCCATGTAAAGAAAGCTACCTCGTCCAGGTCCACAGGGTAGTCAGTGAGGTGAATGGGGCCTTTATCAAAATGTTCCCCCTTGTAGCTTCTCCAGCGTCCTGCTGGCAGATAGATGTCCCTCTCCTGCTTTCCTGGCTCCAACACCGGAGCCACCATCAGGTCATCCCCGATTAGAAACTGGGAGTCGATCTTATAGGCTGCCTCGTCATCAGTGGCGATCCACCAAAGGGGTCTTATGATCGGGTCTCCTGTGTCGAGAACCTCACCTGCCAGTTCCAGAACCCTTGGTGCCACCAGAGCCTCGTGGAGCGCCGTGAACTTCTGCGCTATCCGAACAACCTGACGATGAACACACCAAGATACAGAGTCTGCATCACAATGGATGCATGTCACCAAACAGACAGTGTAGCATGACGGCTGGTTAACACACCGAGTTTCTTTTTGATTCCTCTGTGGCACAATGAAGTCTTAAGTCTCTATTTAGATACATTTATATCTTCAAGCAAATAATAATGTTCATTAACCAAAAAACACTCAAATAAAGCTGCTTTATAAGACTTTAACTATACTGTCATAATACAGACCTAATAGATATCTTAAAAATGCCCTTCTTGAAATTATACATTTATTTATTATTTACCAATGTAAATAAGGTTTTGTAAAGTGCATAAATTGCACCCTTGAATATGAACATTTGTGCACAACCAAATTTTAAGTTTCGGAGGGGCAATGTATACAATGAATATAAATACTTTTTTTATGTTGTGATAATGCCGTTATATAATGACATCATCACTTCCTATAGGATGCAGAGTTACCTCAGAAACTGCATTTTTAAGTGTACATGATGTCATTTTGTTTCTTTCTTTGCAACTCATTCAGAACGTCTCTAATCACATGATGTCATACGATGGGGAATCATTTCCTGATCAAAATAGGCTCTCGCCTCTCTCGTCATATTATTTGCGTAGATATCTTTGTTTGTAGCCTCACCCATGGGTGGAACTCCCATTACTCACCTCATCGTCATAGGCCCAGGGTGGTATAGAGAACTGCATGGCAGGCATAAAAGCTGACAGCTCTAACCACCGAATGTAGAGCTCTCTGTCAGGCAGATCATGTTTTCTATCTAAACCACCTAAAATAGAACACAGGTGTCAGAGAGTAGACTAAAACCACAAAAACATGAACACAGCCAACTTCTATCTCTCTAACTCACTGTAGCCATATGTGATGGAGTACCATACCTGTGGTGCGGTTGGGGTATGCATTTCCGCCGATCATATCCGGTAAGACAAACTGGTAGCCCAGAATGCTAATTGTCAGTACAGTTGGGATGATGGACTTGAGGCCGAGCTCGTAGCCCCACACGGAGTCTCTGTCAATGATCCTGAAGAAGCAGGAGATGTTCTGACTCTGGTAACCCACCCTCAGCTCAGCACGCTCACTGAAGGGTATGGCCATCTCTGTGTAGCGACGGGTGAAGGTGGAGGGATCAGAAAGTGGGACCAGGGTGCTAAACTGGTGGGGGAGGTAGCTTGTCTCTCCTGCATCGAACTTGAAGGAGGTCACGTCGTAGTTGGTTTTGAGCATGCGTAGATTAGACGAGTACCAGTCACGAGCTTCTGGGTTCGTAAAGTCCAAGATTCCACCAATGCCGTTCCACCAGCGTACCAGAGCAGGCAGCTCGCCGCTCGGCTCCCGGACAAACAGCCCCTTTTCCACAGCAACACCGAAGTTAATGGAGTCATAGTTGATAAAAGGATGTGTCCAGAGCGACACCTGAAACCCGTCCTCTCTCAGCTTCTCAAACATACCGCTGGCATTGGGGAACTTCTGCGGGTCAAAGTCAAACTCTCCATAGTCGGCAGTGTAGCGGTCGTCCAGTTCCAGATGGGAGCATGTGAAGCCGTAATTGATGATGTCAGAGGCGTAGCTCAGCAGCTTCTCCTGAGTTACAGATGTTTTGTGGAGAGCCCATGTGGACCACACTGGATGTTTGAACACTTCAGTAGATGGGACCTTGATAGGCTTTGGGAAATACCGACGCACCTGTGCAAAACACAAGCATGAAGAGCAGAGAGTTACTACAGAAACATCAATATCAGCACAATTTGGTTTTTCATCATGCAAGAATGCCGGGAAGTTTGTTCCACATTTTTATTCGGTTAATTTGGATTAAAGGAATACTCTTCCTTCAGCATAATGACAGCAAAAGAGGGAAATACCAAGCCTGCATTTCCAGCTAAAATATAGTCCAACACATCAGTCCTAAAAACAATTATTCTCCTAAAAAAGACATGTTATGCTATATTGGACTTTCTAAGAAGGGAGGATTCTAAATTTGCTTTACTATGTAAATTTGGAATCCACAATTTGTCTAAAAGAGAAGCAACACATGCCATACAAGCATCTTGGTGAAGTCAAGTGTAAATGTACCAATTCCCACCTGCCTCAAAATATGTAAAGTAATAAAATAACAACAAAAAATGTTTTACTCTTGCCGTAAAAACTAAATAAGCAGTAAGTCTATACTCACCATGTATTTGTGAATAGATGTAACATCTGACCCCACACACACTCTATAGCTGAGTTCAGGAAAGGCTTGCTGTCCCTCTGCTGGTTTGAAGGGAGAGTCCTGGTACCGGGCCTGGAACCTGAGGGTGCGGTCCTTCTCTGACCAGCCCAAATGAAATGGCACTGAGTCATTGATCTTGATCGCAGTTGCATTCGACGACAGCCAATAGCGTTCTAGGATTCCCCCAAAGGCGTTCCGATTGGAGTAGACATCACTGGTGATGAAAGGCAGCGGATCCTCCTCACCCTGGAACCTGATAGGCCAGTACTGCGTGGCCATCTCTGCCCCGCCGTACCAATGGGAATCATTATGGGCCATGGCGTGCTCCACCAAACGCTTATCTTGAAGCTCCTCCCAGCGCACGCGGTAACACATCACCGTGTCCTTTAGCTGCACTGTCTGGATAAAGAAGTTGAGTTTGCCAGAATCTGAATTAGTGCAGCTCAAAATACTTTTCTCCTTTGAGCAGGAGTCCAGATCCAGGGTGCCAGACCTACCAAGGTGTGTGGACAGACAAAAGGAGCTGGTTAAGCCTGGTTAGGGAGTGAAGTCACATGTCTGTATTGCTAAGAAGTCAAGCTCAATGTTTGAGCGTATTCAAATACTACAAGAGAAAAGCAATCATACCACAAAATATCTTATGCTCAATTCAATAACTATATTCCTGTGCAAATCCAGGGACTGTGCGATTACTATTTCGGTCAATGAGAGCTCTCTGCTGATAGAGGACGTGACTAAATCAGTCTTCCCTAAGGGTGTAATCATGTGTCTGCCTCGTCTGGATTTCCATTATCCATTCACACATTGCACACCAGCAGCCTTTTAGCACGGCTCAGCACACAAAGAGGAACAACTGTGACAGGGGGCATTGTTAGCCAAGATGTACTGGTCACAGTTACACCAGGCGAGGGTTATTTACAGGAAGGAATTATTTGAATAACATTGCACAGAAGTTCCTGTTTTTCTGGTCACTTTGTGTTTAGTTTGCTCTAATACAGTCGAAGCATTTTACTTAAACTAACATTAACTTTTCCTTACCTACTGGTAGAGTTGAAATGAATAGTCTATTGTAATGATTTTGATAATCAATCTATTTGCAGCACTTCCCTAGAAGAAATTGCTATTTAACATTGGGTCATTATCACAATATTTCATATATTGAATCGACAATAAACAGCAGATAAATCAATATTGAAAATTGAACAGTGAACCCACCTGAAGGTCATGGTGAAGATGACAGCCCCTGCATGGTTACGAATGACGAAACCATCCTTGTTTAGGTCTAATAACTCTGTCTTCAACAGCTGGGCTTTACGGAGAGACGCAGAGTAGTAGCACCAAGCAACCACAGCAGCCAGCACCAAAGCACAGCCCAACAGCCCCGCCAACACCAGGGGCCGGCCCTCATTAGCCAGCTTCTTCCTCCTTAGCGGAGAGCTTCTCATTCCCCCACTCATCTGGGGCTCCCCGGGGGCCACCGGGACAATCTCATACATACTGAAGATGGGAGGCATAGAGGTGGGCATCGTGGGTTTGGACAGGAAGCGGCGGGAGTGAAGAGCTCGATGTCAGCGCTGGTGAAATTGTCTGGAATATAGCTTCACATTGGCAGGTGAAAATAAGACGTCTACCTGCCGATCTTTAGCCAAGTCACCATTTCTGAAAGAGGGCCGATTTGTCCAGAGCTGCAAGACAGACAGAGGCAGACAGAAGTCAACTTTCAGTATGAGAGGCGGCACAATGGGTAAAAGAACGAGGAACAGGCCACCACAAATATCCCCAGCATGCAGCGTAGCCTAGATCAACCAAGACGTTGAGCTTGACAATCCAGTTCTCATTATCACCGCTGACAGTGTCCAGGAAGTGTAGTTATAAATAGGTTTGGAGCTCTGAACGCTGCTTGACATCCTGATTACACACATTTATTACTCCCCTGCTGTTTGGCACTATACCCGTAAAAAAAAAAGTGTAATTACAATAATCCTGTCAAACTGCGCCATTTAAAAAAAGCAAAAATCCTGAAAATCACTAAATGTGTCGTCAGTGCTGCTGTATATGGGCCATCACTACACTGGTGCATACTAGTGCAGCTTCATGCTACTGTATTGAATGCATTCAATAGTACTTGTCCTGCAGCATAATGCAGCAGCAGCAGCAGCAGTGTCCGGCAGAGAAACAGCACAGCAGAGCAGCTTTAATCTGGTAAACAGCAGTTAGCTAGGCTCTGTAGCCACACACCCACCGGTGATAACAGAACCAATGAAACCATAAAAACAGGCTATGATGAGATAAAGTCCAGACACCGTGTCACCGTGATTCAATTACATTTATCTCTCGGGTAAGAGCAACTTGGACGTGACTAAATGATATTCATCAGTCGCAGCCCTCAAATAACTGTGCTGCAGCAAGCCTACAGTTTTCAGGCTGTTTATCCACCCCACAGGTGTCATTATGTTCCACATGCTTATTTAGTTCTGATGAAGGTTTGTGACAACGCAGCAGGGAGGGAAGGAAACCTTGCAAATTACATACCCTGCAAATAACAGCTAAGTGACTGTACTTAAACCTCAGCATCTGTTAGCACAAGACCCTGAACCTGTCCATATGGTTATATTCAGAGCTGCACCATGTTGTTAATATGATCAATCTGTTTTTACAGTCATGGATTTAGCACCACATGCTGAACTTAACCCAGTTTTCCTCAAATTCCCAGAACCCAGCCCTACACTTACTGGTCCAGAGCTGCCTTTGTATCCTGGATCAATTCTAACTTGGTTTATTGTGTTAAAAGAGAAATAAACTGACTTAATAGCAAGTCTTAGATTTTCGAGTTTTTCTATATATTTTAATATGTAAACATGCACAAACACACGCCACAGCAAACTCCTTGTATGTATAAACCTGCTTGGCAATAAAACCTGATTCTGACTTATGAGCAGAGAATAACAAACACTCAATCAAGTATGTGTTATACCTCCTCACTGCATGCATAAACAATATGTTACTATTGTTTATAAGTATATTGGGATACTTGTTGTTTTACTGATCAGCACTATATTTTAATATCTATAAACTATATGTAGGTTTTAATAGAACATTACAATGAGGTCATGGTTTTAAATAATAAGTAGTGAGGAGTTTTAAGTCCATGCAAGTTAACCCCTACACCCAGAGCAGTACAAAAACACAGTGAAATACTAAAAACACAAGTAGTACGTGTGTTTTCTTAAAGAAAAGCGAGCTCACACGCACGGACGCGTTCCCTGCCTGTTATTGTGTGTTCACATTAGTTGCATCTCTGCACCTAAAACAAGACCAACTCGAAGCACCTGACTTCACTGGGTTGATCCCAGTGGAAACCAGCTGTGGCCCCACGTGCACGTTCTTACATAACTTTCCACACAGGAGTCAGTGAGACCAAAGGACCCAACGTGTCCGATAAAGGATCGATACCAGCTGCCCTCGGCTGTTGACGCCATGTCGGGACGGTTCGGCCACTGGAACCGGTCGTGTCGAAATTAGCGGTGAACGCGGCGACGTCCGCGGTTAAAAGCGACATTTTCTCCACGTGCGACACGCGGATAAGTTGTAGAAACGCGTCCACGGACAAGGGAAGTGTCCGTGGCTCGTGAACACAGAGTTTTCTCACCTCCGCATCTCGCTCCCTGAGGTCGGCGTGAGGTACAGCTGGAAGCGCAGGGGTCCACTGCGCATGCGCGGTGCAGTTCACAGCAACCGGGTCCCGCCCAACAACAAACCACCTCGAAGCGGATTGGTCCAGATGCAAGTCACTCCGCGCCCGATGGAGGGGCTTCTGGGAAATGTAGTGTAGAGATGAGTGAATTTCTGTCCACAAACAGATTACGACTAAATAGAAAAGTACTTTTACTTTTACCTGTCAGCAGCTGAAATTTAAACAATTTAAAAATAAAACTATTTTTTATGATTTAAATGTTATTGTTAAATCATGAATCGTATATGCTGCCGTACCCATGGCAACCAGTCGAGTCAACTACAAGTAGTAGGTTTATTCTCGTGTGTGTGACCTTGCTACGTTTCAAGTTAGCACAGGGTCAAACAGTAGAATCAAAGTGTTGGACCAGGACAAACAGGTCCCAGATCAGCAGGGCAATGATCCAACTGAAATAAAATCCAGGTAGAAAGAGCTTAATATAAAGATAAAAAAGTTAAATACAATAGAATACTACAACTACATACATTCAGAGGTGCAGTGGAGAAAAGTGTGTGTGTGAAAATGTTTTGCACCGTGCACGTTTTGAATATGATTTGCGTGTGGTGAGGGTGTGAATGCGGCTCTTTGTTGTGGTCTGGATGCACAGAACAGCAGATTCTGAGCAGACGAGACTGTGCTGCTAAAAAATCAACTGACAAACTGACAACAGTCATCAACTGATCCTGAACTGCAGAGCTGAGGTGAATAACATGTGTTCCAGTGACAGTGATGTGGTTTCTACCACTGGGGGACAGCAACGAGCTGTAACTGACACACAGAGGAGCCTTCAGACGCAAGTAGTCACTTCTTTCCTGGTTTATCTCCTTCAGCACAACACGAGTGCATATATTCTTGTTATTGTTGTTCCATTCAATGTCAGTTAGCGATAGAAATAGGTCAAGTAGTTTAGCTAATTATCTTAATTACTGGTTTTAGTGGGGGAGGAACTGATGGCTGGAATAACCTGTAGTGTTACTATAGCAACAGTAGCAGCATAGCTAGCTAGTATACTTGCAGAATTATGCCAGTAGTACAAGCATTCAGGTTAAAGCAGTTAAGTTCTGTAAACGTATATGTTCACACAGTGACAGAGAATAGAAGTGGACTATCAAAGCACAACTGCTGCAGGGCCCCACGCCATCTTTTCATTTATTCCTGGTGATTTGAAAACTTAGATTTTATTGGGGAATGTGCAACTAAGCAGTTTACAATATCCTTTATTCACGGCCCTGGAATCGGTAAATCAACCAGTTGAATGACAGAATATCAGCAACTATTCTGGTAACTGATTGATTTTAATTCTATTAATATTCACCACTTTTCCACAGATGATTTTGTGTTGATTAACTGAATCTTGTGGAGATTTTGTGTTCACAGTTAACAGCTATATTACTATTATCATTATTATTATTACAATTAGTAGTAGTAGTAGTAGTAGTATATATAAATTACAACTTACTGTTAACATTATAAACAGCGTGATAAGTGATATGAGTAACATTATGTCACAGTGAAAGTATCATCTGTGAGTTGAATGAAAGCCTTTATCGTCAAAGGTAATACAAATGAAACGTGAGTCCTACTTCTGATCAATGCAAGATTTAAAAAGTTACGACTTTAACACAAAACAAACAATAAATAATGTAAAAATAGAATCTGAAATGACTTTGAATAGAAAGTTGTGATAACGGTTGTAGTAACAGTACCACTGTGGTATTTTTAGTGGTTGTTTTGTAGGAACACTAATGTTTGACATTTCTGTTGTAGAAACGGCACTGAGTGAAAAATCCCAGGGGCCCAAGTGACTCATCCTCAGGTGCAGGACACTCAGGGTGCAGAGGGGAGATGCTGCTGATACTGGTGACACTGCTCGGCTGTGTCCTTGCAGCTGACGCTTGTCTGCAGTGTGACCGCAGGGTTCGACTCCTGCATGAAGACTTAGCCCTGTCTGCCCCCACTGTGGCCGACCAGATTGAAATAACAAAGATTTGCGACCACGCGTATGTGACCTACAGAGACACCAGCAGGGACCGAAAAGGAGTCATCGGTGAGATAAAGAACTGGTGATAATTCACTTAAAGCGACGATATCTCAAAGCTCGTGTCTTTTTTATTGCATTTTTCTAAAATATTATCCGGCCTCTGAGGTTTTTCATGATCTGGTAGCTGAATTACTTTTCTACCCTGACCATCATTTTGTCCTGGATAGAATCTGAGTTAGGGGCCTCAAGTGTAAAATGATAAAAAACCAGTAAAAGATGACTCTGTTTCCCGCTCCTCAGATCACACTACTCTGTACAGAGCCAGCACTGAGTACCACAGTGAATTTGACAAATTTCTGAAAACCCATCACTCTGGTGAGGAACAGAAAACATCATTCATTGTAATGAATAGTTCTCAAATGGACACATGACATGACACAATAATTAAGACGAACATTATGTCCCCCTCATCCTGTTCTTATTACAGGACCTGTAACATTTGAAGCCATTCAGATCATGGAGAAGGGCAGGAGGATCTTAGAGAAACACTTGGACGCCTTCATCCGTGATGGTAATTGACATGAATAACAATGCGTGTTGTGCACAGTATGAGGCAGGCCACTTTATATAATGAGAACGACATGTTTCAGATTCAGATCATTTGTTTGTCTCTCCCTCAGGATTGTGCCCCAACATGTGTGGTAAGTTTGTCCTCTCTGCTTATTCCATCTGTGTCGCTGCAAATCCTTTTAGAAACACACACACAGTGCATGTTTACACGACACCTGTGTGTGCATGTGTGTTTCTCAGGCCTCCTGAACCGGAGAGTAATGGATTGCTTCTCTTGCCGCTACAAGATATACGTCTGTGCGTCTCCCTCTGGCCAGCAGGATTGCGGTGGTATGTTTTTTTGTGTTTGTGTTTGTGTTCATCCTTGGTGAGTGGATGCATGAGAGAAGGAGGGAGAGTCCTACCTATGTGGTGGGAGTGCACACGCTGTCACGAGTTTATAAATGTGTTCTCAAGCAAGGCACTGCTGCTGCCTGCCCATGTGCAGGGCTAATGAAAAAGATTATTCAAGTAATCCAAATCAAATTAATGAAACAACCGCCCCTCCTCCTCCTCTGACCCTCTCTCCAGAGCACCGAGTGCAGGCCGAGGAGGGAGGCCAGGCCGTGTTGGACTGTTTTCTCCCATGGCATCGACTTCTGTTGGGAAAACCCGAGTATCACTACTCCTGGGCTCCGGGAGAGCCTGGAACTGAAAAGGTTTCTCCGCTCATACTGTTACTTGACACAAATGACAACCAAAACAGAAACATAAGCAGTAATCTACCACGTTTAAACCACTTAAAAGGAACCTACCACTTGTTAAACACTTTGCATACTTCCTGATTCTCATGTATTCAATTTTGTCCCTTATTTAGCTTTACTCTTGAATATTGCCTGAGTGATTTCACACCCACTAACTTGCAAATATCGCTTCCTAATTTGTGCTTGCAGCTGAACGAGACCGACTTCAAAGGGTTGGTAGTGACAGATGAGTCATCCGTGGTCTTAAATCAGCTGCATGTGGAGGAACAAGGGACGTATCGCTGCTCGCTGCAGGGACAAAATGGAACCGTCTTCTATCGAGTCACTTTCCTGCTCACTGGTAGAGTTACAGCTCTGAGGCACACAGTCACTGAAAAACTGTTAATCCGGCTCTGAATGTTCCAAAGCTGACACTGCCCCCAAGGTTAATTTAGGTTGTTTAAACAGTTACCGCAGAGAACAAACATGCCAAGAATATTTTTTTACTCTAAATGCTTGGGAATCAATAACAAATATTAAAACTGAATATTCAAATCTATATTATTTGTCAAAGTGGTCTTCTACTTTGGTTTTCAATATCATATCAAAGATATGACAGGAGGCCCAAACACAACCGTTAATTTGTAAAGAGATTTACTCACTACACGTTAAAGAACTGGAATAAAACTCAGTGAAGCACAGAACTCTGTCAAGGCCCAATTATCCCCTTAAATTAAATCGAGCTTCATCAAATTACTCATAGATATCATTACACTTAGTGTGACGGATTTTTTCCCATCAAGATCCATGAATTATTCCCTGGGAAAATAGTGAAAAAGTCCCAAAAATAAATTTAACTAAACAAAACATTTCCTTGATCCGCCTCTTGATTCAGATCTGCACCAAAATGTGAGAGTCACAGGGATCTCAGAGTGAAGATGGAGAACAGTCAAATGCAAGGATCTTATATAGGATAACTAAGGCTGTTTGTCTGAGCCAGTTCAGACTGGTTCTGTAGGCGCAGTTTGAAACAGGAATCAAAACACAGAAAACTGATTTACATATGTTTCCTTTGGAGATAGAGCAGACATAAATTCAGTTCTTTGGAGAGTAAATAATTGATAAAAAGGTCTTAAAGTTTTCAGGTCATAAACAGTTCAGATCATAAACAGTTCAGGTCATAAAGTATTTAGACAGGTCATAAAAGTCTTTAGACAGGTCTGCAAAAACTTTTCAACTTTTCAACTACAAAATAGGTTTCAACCACACTTAGTTATTTTTCCACTACATCCCCAACCCATATTCTTTCAAGTGATAATCCATCCAGTTGTTTTTGCAAAATCTTGTGTATGATATATGATGATAATGATCAACCTTATAAGCCTTATTATTAGTTTTGTGCGTCCTTGCGTTAGTGATTTGTATCTTGGCATTCTTGTGTTTTATTAAGTGTATTCTTCTCTACATGTTGTTGTATGGATTTTGATAAATGCACATTTGGTTTAACCTGATACCACAACTGAAAACCACAAGCCCCAAAGCTGCAGGAGCAGGAAAACAAAACCAGATGGCTCAGCACAGATATGGTCAAAAGGACTGGTGCACTTGTCTCAATGAACAAAGACGAACTGGCAGAGAGGCAAAGCAGCACAAAGATGAAATACACTGGAGAGGAAGGAGGCGCAGGTGCAAAACATCAGGATGGGACAGACAAGTACAGCAGGGGGGAAACACACGAGGACAGGAAGTGGGTTTTCAAACGAGGGGGAAAGCCAGTGACAACAAAATTAAACAGGAAATATTGAAAACAATGAAAATAAATGACAACATGACCTAGAAATACAGAGCGCGACATGATGCTATTGATACTGTAAATAAAATTCCCCAACAAAATAAATCCAACAAGATCATAAGTAGTATAAAAACTAACAATAACAAGAATGGCCCTCAGGGGAGCACACATAGTTAGGCCCAACAATTCAATCAAATAGATATTAGTCCTTTATTCCTGCTGAGAGACAAACAAACAAATGCTGATGAAAACACAACCTCCTTAGCGGGGCTGAAAAGTGATTTCATTGTCCAAACCAGTACCAAATACATACAGCTCCAAATGTAGAGATTAATATTGAATAAAAACTTTAAATATGAGGATTCTCTGAAAGAAAACCTTTTGCAAATGAATCAATGGTCCACTGTGTGTCTGTTGGTTGTCTGGAGGCTGGTGACGGACAAAATCATGTAAAAACTTGATTTATACCGTCAACATTTTTCTCTATACGAGAGTTTCTGTATAGCTCTACTGATAAATCTCAGTTTTTCTTATCTTCCTTCCCCACAGTCGTAACTTTGCCTGACGAGCCTCAACAACCCCCTGCCACTCTGCCCACGCTGCCTCACGGTGACGAATACTCAAGTGTTCAGCCCACCGAGGATATGCTGGTGGCTCTCATCGCCACGGTTACTGCTCTGAGTCTGGCGGCGAGCGTCTGCCTCATAGTCATCCTGAGGTGAGCATCAGGGAGAGGTCGGGGGTGGCTGAGAGAAAGAGGGTGAAAGGTCAGCAGGAAGTTCGGAGGTAAAAAAGAGGTGACGCGGAGAGAGCATGATGATCTAAATGATACAAGAGGAACAAAGTGGGCAAGTTGTCATGAGTTTGAATCATGGTTGATGAGGTTTGGGTTCATGTCATATGAAGCTACAATAGATATATAAATACACTGCTGATAGTTGAGCTGAGTGCACATTACTGTAATCTATGTCAGCACAAATCATTGACCTAAATTTAAATACACAAAAAAGGCTCACAATACTTGTAACTTGATTTATGTTTACAGTGTTGTTGATCTTTTTCATAGAACGCTGATGAAGCAGCGGTGGAGCCGCAAAGGAGGCGGACGGAGGGGAAAAACCACACAAAGCACAGCGTGACGACAACACTGTATAAACACACTTTAATGGATTTACTCACTTCAGGTTGTACATTTCGCTTTGTGGTTCAATAAATTTCCCAAGTAAAAGTGTGAAGTTATGTCTAGAGAAGAGGTGGAAGTGAGAATACATGTTGACTACACACACATTAACTTTATTCACATCATATTTCCATGTAACTTTATTACAAACTTTATCACATACTTTCTTTGTACAGGGGTCTGATTAAATGAAGTGTTCTCTATCATGATGAGAGTGATGTGATTAAGTAAAGTTAAACTATCACATAAATATACACTAAACACACAAGTTTTATTAACAGGTTTATACATAGTTATTTGATTTATTAACACTAACTCACCATGATAAATAACACTTTACATTGATCTTATCTGATGACGTTGCATGGAAATTTATAATTGTAAACAAAGTCAGTGTGTAAGCATGAGGCCTCACGAGGCAGGAACTATTTATAAAAGAACGTTGTTCATCTTTAACCAAATAAGAGTCATGGATCGACGCTGTGCAACATGATGAGTCATAGAACTCATAAAACAAAAAGTTTGAGGTGCAGTTTAAAACCCACAACACAAACCCACAGTAAAAAGAAAGACAGAAACCACTCAACTTTCCAGCACCAGCTTGCCTGCAGTGATCTGACCCTAGCAGGGACATGTCCGCCCTGAATGGGGAGACGCCGTTGTCACGTGGGCGTTTATGATAGGAATCAGGGATGAGGTAAATCTCCCGGATTATGTGTTTTCCTGAGATTAATAGCTCCAGCCATCCAATTAATCCTGGATAATTCCCCTGTGGGAGAGGGAGGGCAGTTCCCGTGGATGGGGTAAAAGCTGGCAGCAGATGTTTTCATCAGGGTTTTCTTTCAATGTTTATTTACTCATATTCATACTCATTCATTCACAGACTAGGTAAGGACTCTTCTTTTGAATCGCTCGTCAGTGGCATGTCACTGTTTTCTTACAACACCACACAACCAACAGACTTTATTGCTTCATTATTTCCTGCTGTCTGTCTGTGTCTATATACGTTTTGATGACATCAGCTGCTTCTGATTAAAAAATAGTCACCCTCTATTTGCACAAGTTGTGTCATGATCTCTGCCACAGCCCCAGCTTCCGCTCCACAAGTCTGTCGCTCAACACTCAGCATATTTCTGCAAATTCCTCTCTCATGAGGTATTCACTATGATCACCTCGCCCCCATCTTGTTGTAAAAGTGTAATTTCCTGTGATAGACGTCATCAACAATAACACACTCATTCCATCTCTGGGCATCCTGTCAGGCCTAATGTGGTTGATTGTTTGCTAACTTGACAGCACTTGACTTACCTACCTGGGAAAAAGAAAATTCGCACCAAATGAAAATGAAAGCAGGTTTTTCATAGTTTATGAGTCACCACATCCAGGGAGTTGGTAAATAAATCGTGAATCAGGTGTTTCAGGGGAATTTCATCCAAACCTTTGTGAATCAGAGGCAGTCGGGTTGTAATGGTGCAACCCAAAGGGTTGGGGGGTGGCTGAGGCCTGCACAGGTGATGACAGGATGCATGTGCGGGGTTGTTTCCTGTCAGACTGCTGATATGTGGGTGAACGTTGGTAAAAAAAAGAAGTTTCTTTAAGACGCTGTCACACAGAGACGCTCACGTCACAATGTTCCAACCCAACACCGCTTCACCGTGGGTTTAAATGTGTGTGTTCAGGCCCAAAGTGCAGGTTGAGGCCATAGTAAATGCAGGCTCAGCAGCTCATACTGACAGCCTTGATGAACTGTGGTACCAAAATGTATGTCTTTGTGTGTACAGTGTGTGTACAGTATGTGTGTGTGTGTGTGTGTGTGTGTGTGTGTGTGTGTGTGCTGGTGCAGAGACTGCAGCCTCAGCAGGGAGAGAGAGAGAGAGAGAGAGTGGGACACAGTGGGATTGCTGCTGACGAGCCGGCGGGCGGCGGTGCGGGGAGGGGGCGAGAGGAAGTGGGAAGATGAAGAAAGTGGAGTCCGAGGTTTGAGTGGGAGACGTCTGAGGGAAGGCAGTGATTTGAAAATGTGGGTTATGAGGAAATGAAGACCAAGACGTCAGATTACACTTTGTGCTACAAATTATCCCACACGGCCCATAAAATATATTTCTCTTTGCTCGTGAGAAGGCAGTAAGTGTCTTGTATCCAGGGGTGGAACGACGCCTACAACATCCTCTACATTTAGATGAATTATGACTTAAATATTACTCATGTGGGACTGAGGCAAAAACTTTCTCCGGAAACGAATCAGGTGAAGCACAGAAATACTTTACTTTAAATGTAATAGGTTCATTAAAATTAAACATTTACAAGTAAAACTTTAAATGTTCACAACTAAATATGTCGAGAGCAATAATCAAAGGTGAGTTTGGTATATTTTGTTCATTGAGAGTTTATGACTCAAAAGCTTGACTTGACAGTTGACAGTTCGTCACCCACACCCATAACGGTCATCACAGTTTGATTTTACAGAGGCAGACTGAAATAAGGCAGCACCAGAATAAAGAGTATCTCCAGCCTTATTCTCAGTCTACTCAAAGTTTCTGGGAAATTAGTTCCTTTGAATTATGGGACTGCTTTGAATCAAGTTGAGTCACTTTTCACTTTGTGTGTGTGTGTGTGTGTGTGTGTGTGTGTGTGTGTGTGTGTGTGTGTGTGTGTGTGTGTGTGTGTGTGTGTGTGTGTGTGTGTGTGTGTGTGTGTGTGATAAAAGACACAGGTCTGAACGTGCACTAAAGGAGCAGAAACAATAGCTGCATCTGTGCATGTGATATAACCAGTGCAACTATGCAAAAAGGCTTTAACACCACAGAGTAGAAACAAATCTGATCTGATATTTCATCAGTGCAACATTTAACTTTTCTTGTACTGAGGGAAAGCGTTGATTTTTTTATTTAACCTTTATTCACCAATTAGTACATATGTGTGGAGAAAAGAGACAAACAAACAAAACAAATAAATCATGATAGTAATAAAAATAATGATAATAATAAAATAATCAGAAAAAAAATAATACAAAGACAAAAAACATTTTAAAGAGGTAAAAATGAGTGTAATCTGTTTGGGTTTGTATTCATGGGGCTTTATGGGGTGTAGTGTCTTGTTCTGTTCATTCATTTATATAAATACACATTTCCACTTGCATACATGTTTCTGTTCTCTTTTCCCTTTTCTGCTCTCCTTTGTTTATTTGTTTTGTGAACGCGTTGCTTTAGAGGAAACCAGCAGCAGTGTGTGTTGTGTCGTGGAGCAGCTCAGGTTTTTAATCTCAACCCGAATAACACCCAGCTCCTGTTTTCCTCTGGAGGTTGCGCGCACAACGTCACTCAGCACAAAAACACGGGATAACCCCGAATGACCACGTGCGCTCGTGGAAAATCAGCTTCCGCGTCAGTGTCCATATGAGGAGTGTCGGGCAGACCATATATGGTCGTTCCGCCTGCTGCGTCACTACTTCTGGGGAAAAACAAGGAGGAGCCGCGGTGACCCCGCCCCTCCGACAGCTGTTATCAATGAACAAGTGAAAACGTGAAGAGGACTCGAACCCAGCTCAGGTTCTACACACGTACTATATTTTATTACTCCAGTCATATATCAGATCACAGAAGAATACACCAACACCAGATTGATTTATTTCTATTAGCTCATATTTGTAGTAGAACAAATATAGTTAATTTATTTTAAATTACTTCTAAATCCACTTTCTCCGCCATGACTGTGGAGCCTTTGGAGATCACAGCCACTGAGCTGGTCCACATCCTCCGGACCCCCCGGGACCAGTGCGCCTCAGCCGGCGGCGTGGTGCTGGACTGCCGACCTTTCCTCGACTTCTCCATGGCGCACATCCGCGAGGCCCGGAACGTGAACTGGAACTCGATGATGAGGCGCCGGTCCAAGGGCTCGGTGGTGGCTCTGGAGTGGCTCATCCCGGACAAGGCGCTCCTCGGTCGGCTGCGGCGAGGGGACTTCTCCCCCGTGGTGGTGGTGGACGAGAGCAGCCGCTCCGTGGCCGAGCTGCGGGCGGAGAGCGTGGCCCAGATGCTGCTCACCGCCCTGCAGAGCGAGGTCCACACGCACATCTGCTTCCTACAAGGTAAAAACCACTTAAAAACCCACTTGAGATCTACTGTTAGTTTACTGCTGTACTAAGTGTTTATGAAGTTGACTTGACCTGGCAAGACTTAAAGAAATAAACACGAGCCACCAATGTGTTTATAACAGGGTCAATGCACTGAGCTCACTAGTAATTAGGTTTAAGGGTGTAACAAGAGTGAAACATTTCATAAACAAACATCAAGGATAAAACAAACTTGACTTTTTATATTTAAACTTTTTTTCCATGTTTACCCCATCTTATGGCTGGGCTAAATGGACAATATTATATCAACAGTCGATAACGATAATTATCACAATTGTAAATAAATATATATATATATATATTAGTTTCAAGGCTTATTTTAGTCCTGAGTGAAGGTTGTGGTTTTAAACTCTTAAACAAACACTTGATAAACAGCAAAACACTTTACAAATCTGAGGTAGACATGTTACACCTCCTCACTCCCTAAGCATTATATTACAATATATTGGTCTAAATTAAATTGTAATAATTATTGATATTGTTTTATTGCCCAGTCCTATCATGATCATAGTTATATTTTTTCCTGCGTAACCCATTTTTAAAGAGTACTTAGGTGAGAGCCCGGGGCTTAGCTAATACTCTGTGACCTCCATTTAGGTGGATTTGAGGGATTTTCGGAGGCCTCTCCAGAGCTGTGTTACATCTCTGCCAGCAGCCAACTTCCCTCAGTGGAGCCAGAGCCAGTAGTGACCGGCCGGAGGACGCCAGCGTACGATCAGGTGAGACAAATCCCACTTTTATAACAGTTAATACATGATGTCACGCACACAAAGATGCCAATGGATATAAAGGATGAAATGAGATCAAACTGTTTATTCTCGTTTTTTAAACTGTGGTCTTTTGAATTGCAGGGTGGTCCAGTGGAGCTGCTGCCCTTCCTGTTCTTGGGCAGTGCCATCCACTCGTCCCGCAGAGAGACCCTGGCAGCAGCCGGCATCACGGCCGTGCTCAACGTCTCCTCCACCTGCCCCAACTTCTACGAGGGGGAGTTCGAGTACCTGCGGCTCACGGTGGAGGACACTCTGGCTGCTGACATCAGAGCCTGCTTCGCCACAGCCATCGCCTTCATTGGTGAGTCCCCCCCCCCCCCCCCCCCCCCCCACTCCTCTGAACATCCACATCTTCCAACCTGTGCAGTGTGGGTTTAAAATGAAAGATAGCTCATCAGTCAAAGCTTTAGAAAAGTTATTAGACCCACTAAACACAATGAATTTCAAATTTTATTAAAATTAGACTTTTTATCAATCTCTGGAAGAAATTGAACGTATTCAAAATATTTCTCTAAGCAGACTGTGCAGCATAATCCATTTTGTAGCCGAGACTTAAGAACCAACAGTGTAATCGTCTGACTACAAAACTGGATTATGGGGCACAAGGTGCGGAGGAGAAGTGAATTGACATTACAAAGTGTATTCTGCTGCTTGTTTGGACCATTTTACCTTAACGTTCAGTTCAGGAGAAGATGGAGGTGGATGAACTAAATTTCCATTAGCACAGTGACTAATGACATTTGTCATAGACCGCCCCTTCAGTCCAGTGGTTCTAGAGCTTTTTATGTATTTCAGCTTGTAAAACATTCTCCCTGATGTCAGTGAAACTGATGTGAAATGGAACGCAATGTGCTGATCTCTCTTCCTCTTTCCGTCCTGCCTACAGACTCTGTGAAGCAGAGGGGTGGTCGGGTGTTTGTGCATTGCCAGGCAGGCATCTCCCGCTCTGCCACCATCTGTCTGGCCTACCTCATGCACACGCAGCGCGTGCGGCTGGATGAGGCCTTCGACTTTGTGAAGCAGCGACGTCACGTCATCTCCCCCAACCTGGCCTTCATGGGACAGCTGCTGCAGTTTGAGACAGACGTCCTCTGCCAAGGATGAAGAGGAAGGAAATTGACATGACTGTACTTTTACTTAAATCTTCTGCCTCTTGTAGGCATTGTGCTGGACTAAACATATGTACAAATATACTGTTTGTACTATCAAAGCTACTTGTGTTGCTGCCAGCACATGGCTGGTGGATCCGGATTCTTACTTCCAGCAGTTTGCAACATAAAACCCCCACTGTAATAACCACATTATGAACAATTGTGATTCTGAGCCAGCAAGGTAGAGCAGCTATGAGCTAATATCCCCTGACGTTTTGTACTTAAGAGTGAGAGAGAGTGAGAGTGAGAGAGTGAGAGAGAGAGAGTGAGAGAGTGAGAGAGAGAGAGAGAGAGAGAGAGTGAGAGAGTGAGAGAGAGAGTGAGAGTGAGAGTTACCTTTTTTGATTTACGTGCCTGATTATTTGCAAGGGCTGTCTTATTTCCATTCTGAGAGTCATTCCTCCACAGTTACAGCCACTGTGACATCTTTATATGAGACAACACTGTGTTCACTTCATACAGCAATACTGGTTTTATTGTCTAATTTATAAAACTGCACCAACCAGAAGTGGTGTATAATCCAAGGTCTGATCATTTTTGTATCCTGAGATAAATTACTCTTACTAAGTTGTTTTTATCGTGTAAATAGAATTTATATTTTTATTTATTACATCAGCATTTGTTATGACACATTATTTTCTGTTATTGCACTTTATACCAACGAGGTTAGGCTGATCCCTGCTGTTTTTCCACTGAAATAAAAACATGGCGGTGAGCATACTGAATCTGTTTTTTTCTGTTTAATACTATTTAATTTTTTCTGTAAAGTAGCAGCCAGCTCACGGTCTGTGACACTTGACTCGAGACAGCCAAAGTGATCGCAGACCAGTCGTTCCTGAGTGTGTTGCTGTCTTTTCGTGGGTGAACATTAAACACTGACCTCGCTGCACTTAATTCACTCTTGCTGAATCAGGGGGAATTAAACCGGTGCATTGCTGAGTATTTTGGAGGATTATCTGCAGAGAATGGGTTTTACAGTCTGACGGCCTTTTGACCTCAACAACCACTGACACACATAACACTTCCACTTACTCAAGTGGAGAGAACAACTTTCCACATTTGACAGAGAGAATTCGTTTTTAAAAAGCACTCGACAAAGAGAGAAAGGTCACAGAGGCTATATTTGATCAGGAAGTTTGGAAAGTTCGTTCCTTATCACAAATTGATTTGTGGTCATGATACAGTATCGTGATCTGCACATCAATTAAAATGTCATCGGGTAGCTTTGGTTTCCCAAGGTGATCAAATGCTGGTTCCTCATTTTGTTGGATTGATTTACCGGTTTGACATCCACACTGAGCTAATTTTTAACATGTCAGCCCCCCAGGCTTGCATATGTTACGAGAATTACACACACAGCCTCATGTCATTGTGGGTAAAAGTCACTTTTCCAGAAACTGAATTTCACCACAATACACAACTGAACTTTGAACATCGAGCTGTTATATCATCAGTTGTTTTTATATTGAACAAAATGTAGTTGACTCCAAACTCAACCATCTCAAATGACTAAGAACCAGCACTAGTGAATTAAAGGTCAAATGTCACCACCACCTTATCCTCTGATGTCACTGACACTTAAATAATCCACTCCCTCTTGGAAATATCTATTGCCCAGCATGTTTTGTTTTGCTTTTGATTACGAGTTTGTTTCCATTTGTGCTTGTTCCTGTTTGTGAACTGTCAAACTTTTATAGATTTTGAAAAGTAACAGTCTCTGTAGACTGCTGGAAAATAATTGCAAAGAAGTACATTTTACTCAACTACAGTATTGATCTATTTGCACTTGAGTAACATTAACTTTTCAGACTAAGATGTTACACTAAAGGCACAAGCCTATAAAACACACTGCATTGTTAATGATTAAACAAGTGATTGGCACATGACCTATTTATAAAAAAGCTTTCTTCTATTTGTTGCATGTCAGATGTGTTTTGATAGAAGGCAAATTTCTCATATACATTTCCCAGATGGTTTTACAGTTATCCAGTATTTCACAAAAAGGCAAAGGTTAAAAAAAAGTCTGAAACGCTGACACACATTTGTGAAGCCAGACTTTATATATCACCCCCTGGAGGCAGCTCTAACCTTAGGATGGGCCCCAATGGACTTAATGTATACAACTGAATAACTTATGGTTAGCTCAACTACTAGAATAAACTCCTGCTTAAGCTTAAATGCATCAGCATTAACAATCTTATATATATATAGTCACATATTAGTCACAAGCAATTTTTCTGAAGTACTTTGACTTTTAATACTTGACTTTTACATTAAGGAGTATTGTGAATACAGGAGATTCACTTGTTATGTTGTATTTCATTATTGTTGTACAAGTATGTTTACTTAGGTTAAGAATAAAAGAAAAGATTATTGTCATCATGGTAGTCATCACCAAAAACATTGTCTGTAGATGAATTTATAATAAGACAGGGCCCTCTGCTGACAACTTTTGAAATTACTAGAAAACAAGAGGAATCAGAATCATCCAGCAGATGACACCAGCAGACCGTTTATTACCTGATGAAGCTCTTTTATTATCAAGATAACACAGGGAAGTGACACACACACACACACACACACACACACACACACACACACACACACTTCTGTCTGTTCTGTTTCCGAACACGTGATTGTCCATCAACACACTGAAAAGATTTTACTGTCCCTTCACTCGATCACTGACCTCCGGAGGCAGACTTTTACACCTCTCTGTCTCTTGACTCTCATCTCCTTCTCATGTTATGCCTCCTCACTGAGTCAGGCCCCTTAATGAAACCGTTATTCACACTCAGTGTCCACATTAAACAACTGTCAGGCTCTGTCATATTACATTAGGCTGTGCCAACACCTACCAATGGTGCGTCTGCTTGTGTGTGTTTGCTCTCTTTCTTTATGCACAAAAAGAGGAGCACGAGAGATTAGGGATTTGCACAGGGATCCCACTTTTGTTAGTTGTGGGGATTTAAACTATTTGCTATTCACAGCTGAAGACCACGTCACTCACACAAGAAAGGCAGTTTGGAAAACACCGCTAACAGATTACATGAATGCAATATGTGTGATATTATTAGCTGGAGAATTACAGTGTGGAGGAACAACACACAGTTGCTGTGGCCTGCAGGCACACGCACAAACAGAAGTTGTCATCATTACAAAAGCAGTTGGGTAAATTACTGTTTGACCATCTGGGAGCGCTCTCTGTAATTGTTTGCAGGATGCACACACATACACAAACCTTTTTAATGCCATACTTCTGAGGAATGTCACTGGTATAATTGTTTTCTTTGTTCTTTTACGGGTTTTCTTTCCCTTTATTGTGATTGGAAAGTCGACAGAGAGACACACATATAAGAGAGTTAGAGAAATAGATGTATGGGGGACAACATGCAGCAAAGGGCACAAACTGGAATCGAACCTGGGACACTTCAGTAAGGACTTAATCATGTATGTTTACCAAAGCACCACATAAAATCCATCGCAGTGGAAGGCGTTGCAGGAATATGAATCGATGGGAAATATGCTGTATATATATTTTTCTTTCCTTTCTCCCAATCTTTGTGATTAAATAGTACTTATGTTTCTCTAGGCCTCTAAAAACTTTCAACACAATCAGTCTGAGAAGAGAAAACCACCAGATGGTTGGTCTGCTCGCAAATTATGGTATAATCCAATTTGTGAAAAGAGGTGGCAGGCCTCTCTTTATATTTAAGAGCAGGCTTATAAAACCTTTTTGATAAAGCTTATAGTTAGAGTCGGTTCAGGTTTGTCTTGGACCAGCTCTTAGTAATGCTGCTATAGGTGTAGAATGTCGGGGGACACAACACGCTTCTCTCTCCTCTCCTCCCTCATTATCACATTAATGTCTCATCAATACATATTACTGACTTGACTTCTTCCCTGGAGCCGTTGTGTTTTATCGTTTGCAGATCCAGGATCGCTGCTGCAGCCACATCGTGGATCATGATGCTGGATCGTAGACAGTGATCATGGACCATATCATGATGGTGGATCACGGATCGTGATCATGTTGGTAGCTGATCATGGAGTGTCATGGTGGATCTGATTGTGGTAGCAGTTGATCGCGGTGGCAGCTGATGGCTGATCAGTTAATAGGGTTTTTTGGTACTTTTTCCTTACTCTTGTTGAGGCTTAAGAACAGAGGATGTCGCACCTTGTTAGGCCCTATGAGACAAATTTTGATTTGTGAATATGGGCTCTTCAAATAAAATGTTGATTGACTGATGATTGACAAGCAAAAATGGGCGTTGTTCTATTCCCTAACCCTCACTTTACATACATCAGATACAGGCCTAACCCTAACCAGGACCTCGCTGAACTTACTGAACCATAAACCCAAATCGTGGCCCTCTGAAGAGATCAAGGAACTACCTCACATTCCCAGACTGTTCTCACTCTCATGGTCTGAAATAAAACAGCTCCACTGCACACAAAACGTACGAGCGCACAAGAAAACAGGGGGCAGGATCAAACCAATAACTTGTCAAAATGGATCGGGGGGTCTATAATGAAATCGTACAAAGGGCAGGGACTGTGCGGTAAGTGATTTGCACTTGAACCACGATGTGCGCAGCCTTCCTCACAAACCTTGCAGCATTATGCCGACCTGGCTGCAGTCAAGCTGGAACACATTTGGAGAAGACTTTTTCTTAGCAGTGTTAAATCTTTACAGGGAGACTTCAGGGATTTTGAAGAGAATTAAAACTTTCTCAAAGAGTGTGTGTCCTCTCCAAGACCAGGTGCAAACTTCATCCCCTGCGTGCGATATGTGACAACAGAAGCTCCTCCAGGGTCGTGTTTGGTTCTGTTTTGCGTGAGCGTGTACGTGTTTCTATATCACATGCTCTTATACAACAAGCACTTCAAAAGTGGTGTATTGAACACTGTGTGCTGCTCGGCCTCTATAACCTTGGCATCAATGGCACACCCCTCTCCCCCAGAATGCATTTCCAGCGCGTTACTAAGCACAGTTCACCCACGGAAACAGAGGCTCTTGATTGGAGTGCACTCTCCCGCTAAAAGCTTTGTTCTCTTTCCCTTTATATTTAGAATGTGTGGTGTGGAGAGAAAAATGCTGCAACCATTATTGGCTGCAGCTTCAGGTCACACATTTAGGGCTCCCAACTGTAATTCCATGGGTGCCTCTCTGGGTGTCTCTCTCATTAATGCAACACTGTGTGGGGGGGGATGCTCTACAAAAACAAAGTGAGCAGGACCTCCTACCCACATACCATTCATAAGATTGTATGTGCGTGTACATGTGTGGGCTGAAGAGTGTGGCGTGTGTGTTTATTTGTGTTATTTGTCAGTGATTGAGTTTTTAACACAGGGACCACTCACCCACTTTCCTGTTTAATATATGTCTCTGTAAAACGAGCAGAATGACCTATGCTGCACCCCATAACTGAACACTTGATCTCAGGTAGGCAACAAACTCGATGAGGGGATGCCGTGGGTGTCCATGTTTCACGAGGCAGGAAGTTGCAGGACACATATAGGGGCAGAGGGATTTAAATGGAAATCAAGTGGTGATGTAAATGCAGTGCAGAGGCTGCCCTGTGAGCTGGAGTGGAAGATAACACACTGAATTTAAGTTGTGAGGTGGCCGAGCATGAGGAGACTGCAGATTGTATAAGGAAAAACAATCACCATTACTTTGACGTATATTAGCTTGTCCAGCTTTGTGCAGAAGAAGGTTTTTATATTTAAAAAATAAATCTGCCATAATTTGAAATTTGTTGTTTAACAGTTTAATTCATCAATCGTTTGGCACTTTGAAGAAGAGCATTCCTCAAAATAAACAACTGAATGAGACATCTTAACAACTGAAGATTCCATGACTTGGATCATTGTTCACAGATATTCCTTAAAATTAAGGGTTTGGGGAATAACGTGTGGACTTAATATGTTTTTATTACATCAAAAACATGTGTCCACACTTTGTCACAGTTGAGAACGAGAACCTCCTTTATGCTCTTTTTGTGAATGACCAAGATACAACATGACCTCGGTGAATGCATGAAAATTAATCTCTGAAATCCGGACACCCCCAGCGTTCAGCGGAGTGAGCTGAACGAAGCGGTGCCACCCAACAAGCCAGTCCTAACACAACTGCAGCGTTTTAATGTGACTGGGGGGGGGGGGGGGGGGGGGGAGAAGAGCTGGAGGGATAGAGAGAAAGATCCCATGACGCCCTCCGCTCCACAGTGACATCACCGGCTCTGAAAAAGACGCGCAAGAGGGAGATGGGAGGCACCCCCACTTATTAGATTTCATAAGGTCCTGGTCACAAGAGAAAGATGCTGCTGCGCCTCTGTGAGGACGCGGGTGATGTGCGCCAGCGGAGCGACTGAATCTTTGACATCCTGGGGAAAAATTGCGGGGAGACAGAAACAACTCCAGACGGAAGCAGCTCTGCAGGGATCGTTTCGCCACGGAAGACACTACGAATTGGCTTCGTGTATGTGACTCCGTGCGCACGCAGAGGTTAACTTTGAGCCGTCCCCTTCCCGAGTGGCTTGAAACGCGGGCATCATGTTTTGTTAGCGACTCAACGTAAATATTGCATTATATTAACTTTATTTCACTTTGTGTGAGCCTTTCTGTGATCGCTCCTCACATGAGACGCTCGGCAAGGCGCGCGTCTCCAAACGAGGGCGCACGGAGGTGTGTGGAGAAGTGCAGAGCTTGTTCACTCTAAACCGTTGTTAATTGTCGCCTCGCTGTTCACGACCGGAAATTTGATTATTGTAAATTGAATCTCTCCCCTTCAAGACAACGATTAATCAACCGAGACAAACAGATCCAGAAGTTTTTTATTTATTTGTGCGCTTCTGGCTGAATTGTTACTCTGCAGGGGTTGATGCGCAGCAGGCAGAGTCACAAATATTAATTCTGTATTTCTGTGGGGAAATCTGTTCTACAAAAAGGCAGAGCGTCGTTTTTAATTGAAAGGCACCAATCCGTGTTTCGACGCACACCGCCCGGGACTGTTTGTGCGCTTAAAATGGACTTGGAAGACCTGCAGTGGAGGATGCGAGGGAGCTAACATTTGGACGCAACACAGAGACGAAACAACAGCAACTGAGGTAAATATAACTATTATCACATTATCTGTATTGTCCAAAACCGAATGGAACATTTCAATCTGCAAACCTACAATAATGTTATGACGAATTATTAAAAAAAAGACCTTGATGAAAACCAGTATACAAACAATTCCAATGTCCAAACTTTAATATACATATATTATTATTATGTATTTATTTTTTATCTGTGAAGACTCCTGGAGAACTACACCCAGCATGGCCTCGGTTCTGGACAGTAGCTGCTCCATGGAGCTGAGCGGCTGGAACAGCAGCGGGAGCAGCTCCGGAGCCTCCGTGCCCTGCAACCAGAGCGTCCTGAATCTCGCCCCGTACTCCCCCGAAGCCACGGCGCTCTTCGCCACCGCCATCACCTGCATGGTCCTCTTCACCATCGTGGGCAACATCATGGTCATCATCGCTGTCCTGACCAGCCGGGCGCTCCGGGGTCCGCAGAACCTGTTCTTGGTGTCCCTGGCCGCTGCGGACATTTTAGTGGCCACGCTCATCATCCCCTTCTCCCTGGCTAATGAACTTCTCGGCTACTGGTACTTTAAGTCTCTGTGGTGTGAGATCTACTTGGCGCTGGACGTGCTCTTCTGCACCTCCTCTATTGTGCACCTGTGCGCCATCTCCTTGGACCGCTACCTCTCCATTTCCAGGGTCACGTATGGGCGTCAGCGGACTCCCAGACGCATCAAAGCCGCGATTGTGGTGGTTTGGCTCATCTCTGCCATCATCTCCTTCCCTCCCCTGCTCTCACTGAACAAGAGCGAGCCAGGGGAGGGGGAGGCCGACAGAGGCCCCCAGTGCAGGCTGAACGATGAACGCTGGTACATCCTTTACTCCACCATTGGCTCCTTCTTTGCACCATGCGTCATCATGATCCTGGTCTACGTAAGAATCTACCAAATAGCCAAGCAGAGAACACGATGCCCACCAGGAGAGCCCAGGAAGGATGGCGCTGGCTCGGCCACGCCAAGTCATCCTCAACGCCATGCACAGGCCAACGGGAAAAATGATGAAGAAAGCACACCCCCTTCATCCCACAAAGCCTCCAATGCCAGACCCCCCACTCTTGCCATTACCCCTTCCTCAACCCAAGGAGAGTCTCCAACCTCCCAGAATCCCACACCCAATAATCTCCTGCAACCTCCGCCCCCTTCTACAGCCATGACCCCTGTCACATCCTCCCTTGATACCTCTCCCCATGGCCCCTCACCCCCATCCCCTGTGCCTCAGTCTGCCCCTGCCAAGACTAAAGAGAAGAAGAAGAAGGGCAAGCTGTGGGGAGGGAAAAAAGCTGACAATAACAATGGCGACAGCTCAAGCACAGATAGTGATATGGAGCACAGCCACGGAGGAGGTCGAGGCAGCCCCAACATGCCAGGATCCCCTGCTGGAGGGGGCATCCACTCCCCGGCCTCAGTCAAGCGGTACCGGGACATGATTGCCACTTCAAAGGGGGCTCGGCTGGTGCCAGGGAGGAAGTCAAAAACAGACAACAACCCTGGAGCAGCGAGGCGTAAAGCGATGGTGAACAGAGAGAAACGTTTCACCTTTGTCCTGGCGGTGGTCATCGGTGTCTTTGTGGTGTGCTGGTTCCCATTCTTCTTCTCCTACTCTCTACAGGCTGTGTGCCCGAAGACCTGTACCATCCCCGATCCTCTCTTTACGTTTTTCTTCTGGATTGGTTACTGCAACTCGTCACTCAACCCCGTCATATACACCATCTTCAACAAAGAATTCAGACAGGCCTTCAAAAAGATATTGTGCAGTGGCACCAAGGGTACTTTCTTTTAGTATAAAAATCCACTGTATTGGACATGGACATAAAACAAATTATAAATCTGAGGCACAGGAAAAAAAAAACAATCATTTCCATCTCTAGGAATACTGAAAGGGCTGTTTCAAAAACATGTTGAACTATGGAAATTCCAGCATAAAATTCAGAACAGAGTCGCACTCTTTTACAGCCACAGTGTGCCCAAGCAGGCAACGTGGACAGTGAAATCCAGACTCTGATACGCACATCATTTTTACAGGGTGTGGCTGAAAACATGAGACGTGGGACAGAGGTAGACAATGATAAACTGCTTCCCGCTTCAGTGATGCTGATAAGATTTTAAATGCAAAGCTTTATCTCCATGATCTCACTGAATAACGGATAGCACCAGGAGAAGAAAGCAGAATAAATATTATAGGAAGAAATACCCATATGTAAGAAAACAGACTTGATATCTTGGAGAAAGAAGGACAAATCTTGAGAATTAACTCCAGAATAAGAATATAGGATGTTTAATGTATAATATATATAGGTTTTTTGTAGTTATTAAGGACTCTAGAGCTTCTGGGGGAAAGAAAACTGGTGAAAAGAAGGAGAAGTGACCTTAGATTCCAAGGAGCCTAGGGCCCTTTCTCTATCAATACAGAGCACAAGGATAACACACGGTTAGTGATGATTTCTTACATCTGCAGTCTTAATTTGCCCGGCTGCGGGGCAAACATGTGTTTCTTGATTTTATCTACAAGCGCAACAACAAGCAAAGGTTTTCTGATGATCTCAAAGGTAATAGCACAGACAAGGGCAGCCTTTCTCACTGAAGAAAAGCCTTTTTGTCAGACACCTTGCTCTCGGCTCAGCTTGGGTCGTAGAAGACACTCAGGTTGTTTGTATTAACACTCTTGGCTTTCGCTTGTCACGACATGCGGAATGGGCTCAAGTGCGAGGGGGATTTTGGACTTGTGTGTCATTGAGATGTGAAAGAATAAGACAGTGTGACCCATCCCTCCTCCGATCCTCTTGGCTTGCTGTTTTCCTGCGTTTGGACTCAACCCTGACAATCCCACCGGCCTGAACGTCCCTTGTAAGGAGCTGCCTCAGTATCTGGACATTCAAGTCACATTTAAAACTGTTTTTGAGCCTCTTGAAAATGCCTCACAGCATCTTATGTGAGGTGCATCTGCTGAAGACTGAAAAAAAACAAAAGAAAGAAGATTCTTATCATTTAACATGTGAACATTATTTTCCAGCAGTATTTACCAGGTAGATATTTACATTGATTGTAAAAAAGGCAGACGGACAATGCAATTATGGGTGTGTAATCTTTGTTTAAGCTGTTTATGCCAACATGGGTTGTTTGCTTTTTTTCTGAGAACCATTTGGCTGAGTCATTCTTTACCGACGCCTCTGTCACATCATCGCCTGCAGTGGACCTCGACATCACACATTCGGTTGGTTGCTGAGAGGCGAGGGGATGAATGCTGCATTCATTTTCCTCACCAACAGACTGAGGCTCTGTCAGTTTTTTCTCAACAACAGAACAGAAAAAAAAAGTATGAGAAAAAGAAAATGTATTTGTAACTGTGAACGGCACACAGGCGTATTGACTCAATGGGACAAGGGCTGTCAGCAGCAACACTTCAATTTTACTAATTGTCTGAAATTCTGCTGCTCTGTGTGAGTGTGACGTGTGTGTGGTGACTTTCGTGTTTTCCTGTAGAAAATGTCAGTGCCTCCTCCGGCTGCTATGGACCACAGATCTACTGTAATATTGATAAGAACAGAGCCCAGAAATCCTGGTGCAGGCATCACTTCGCTGTCTGTCACGCAAATGTTTCACTTGATAGAGCGATCGGTGGGTGGGCAAGTCTTACTGAGCTGAAAGTCCGTGTTCATCAGTGACGTGAAGAACATGGCTCTCAAGTGATCACCCTCAAGGGACCAAAGGGCCTCACAGGACACCAGCCTGACTCCGTGATATCTGGCTCTGTGTCGCTCTAATGTATTTGGTGTATGGGAGGCGAGGATAGAAAACACTGTATTATTTATTTCAAACAATTTTGGTGTTTTCTGTCTGTTACCTATTTATTGTTCCGTTACTGTGCTTTTATTCTAAAAGTCAAGCGAAGCGGAGCTGTTCAAAAGAGCAAGGGCGCTGTACAGGTTTTTAATATGTTGAATAAGAGCAAAATTGATTTATGCCGCGGAGCTCTCGCTTTGTGAGCCTGAGCTTTATTTCAGCTTCGGGGGATGTGTTTGTGTCAAACATGAAGGCACACAAAACTTTGAGTTATGTGCAAAAATTGTTTCGTGAAGTCGGTAAAATGTTCAATCGGAGATACAAGCACATTCATGGATGAAAAATGTATGAAGCACTCTGCAGCAGGAACACCTCTCACCATCAGTGCTACTGTTGTCAAACTTCTCCTGAAGAAGTAATTGACCATGAACATGTCAATAGCACCCGCAGTCAGTTTCAGGCGGATGATATGCAGGACATTACGGCTTCAATCCATAAAAGCCACAGAGCTGCTCTGAGATTCAATAAGTGATTTAACTGAATTTTTGGGAGTAAGAACTCTGTGCACTCGTACAACTGCTGCCTGCCCTCATCTGAAACCATTATTTTCTCTCTGAAAACACAAACAGCTACAGAATTATATCAAAAATAGACAGGGAGGTCATGGATTGATGGCTGCTTCCAATAAATGAGAAGTAATCCTGCTCAAACCCCACCCACAGCCATGGCTTAATGTGGTGAGAATGCAGCTTTGCTTATTTTGAAACATATGTATTATGACTTAAAGGTGACAGATGCCTTAATCTGCCTCTTGATCACCATCCTTTTCTCTGGAACCGCCTGTGTTGTCTCTTCCCCAACTGTGTTTGGACCAAACTGCATGGTGTGAGATTCACAATCTTTTATTCCCCATCTGTCATCATCCCTCTCCAGTTTGGAAATAAAGCTACTTGAAAAAGCCTGAACAATTCCCCGGTTCGTTTATTTTATATGTTTTCACAATGCAACATCGGGGGAAAAGGGGAACAAAATAATTTCAGGGAAGAGAATTACCCATAAGTTGTTCTACCAACATGTGCGTTTTAATAGAATGATGTTTGTCTCGCATGTGTGTTGAACCAAAGTGTGATTCTAAAGCAATTTCCAGCCATTATGAAATAGCCCTGAATAGCAACACAACTCCAAGAAATAGTCTGGGCTGATGGTAGTGGAAGATGTCGTTGTAAAATCTCTTGTCACAATGAAACAGGAGGAGCAGGCACCGACAGATGCAGCCGGCAGTAGGAAACATTTCCTACTGCCGGCAAACACAGGGAAGCGTCTGAGGGGTTAGAGCATGTAGCCAAATATCACATATGCACTCACACACATACTAAATGTCTCATCCTGCACCAAGTGTCACATACTGTATTCAAGTCATGAAACCTGCTCAGTGCGCACACAGATGCAACCACGCACACACACACTTATGATGACAGCTTGTTATATTTGAGGTCAGAAAGCCTACGGTGAATTGTAATTGATTTATGCTGATGGGCAGTTTGTGGATTTCTAAGCAAAGACTCTAGCCTCTTCTCCGCTTTCCCTCCGCACACACACACACACACACACACACACACACACACACACACACACACACACACACTCACACACACACACACACACACACACACACACACACACACAGACACACACACACACACACACATAAACAAAAAGAAAGCACGCCAGTAAAGTGGTGCCCCACCTTTACATCCTCATAGTTTAATTTCCATATTCATGGCTGTGCCAGATAACACATCTCAGCCAGGCACAGGGATCCGTGAGGTGTATGTTTACAGTGTCCCGAAGCTCCTTATTCTCAGCTGGAATATCAAGCAGGTCTGATGGTGGCAGTGGACTCTCCAGAGAGAGCATGGAAAGAGTCCAGCTAACATGACACACAGCACACTCATTAAATTGTTATTCACACAAGATAGTGCCCTCGACGTAAAAAAAAACAAACGACACACATAAAATATGCAGCACATATACACGAATATGTACAAACACAAGCAGATACAATCATTTTTGAATTTATAATGGATAAATAATTCTCTATTGTGAATACTGTATGTGTGTGTTCGAGGCAGGGGGGGGGGGGGGGGGGGGGGGGGGCGTTCCAGCTCTGAGCGTTTCCATTTCCAATCTTCTCCACGTTATAACGCCAGATAGATGTCTTCACTCTGTAATTTGGCTGTTGAAAACACCCAACAGGCAGGATGAAAAATGGGAGACAGAACACAGTCAGGCTCTCGCCCTATTGAAGGAAGAGGCATTGAAATGCACTTTCGCTTTGTGACATCTGTGATAAAAACTTCATTTTTAGGGAGCACAGGCAATTATGATTAGTCTGTTAAACAGAGTGGTACTCGGTGTGCGTGTGTGTGTGTGTGTGTGTGTGTGTGTGTGTGTGTGTGTGTGTGTGTGTGTGTGTGTGTGTGTGTGTGTGTGTGTGGTGGGTTCTATCTTTGGAAGGACCAAATTGAGCTTTGGACCTTGAGAATGAGAACATTTTAGGAAAATGAGGACATTGCCTTCAAAGACTTTTTTTAAAGTAAAGAGTTAAAATCTGGGTTAGACGTGTAGTTGTTTATTGTTTATTTCACTCTGTATTAGCTGTTACCTTGGCAACAACCGCTCAGGGGTAATAGGTTCCTGACTACATCCTAAGAAAAAAGTTCTCTTCAGGGTGTTGTGCTCAGTCTGGTAATTGTTTGTGCACTTTTAATCCACATATTTCCTTTTTAATTTGAGTGGGTGTATTTCCTCTTCTTCTATTCATTTGTATTCGTGTGTATTGGTTTTGATATGACTATTAATTCCTCTGGATATTAACTAGTGTGACCCTCTCCAACAGCCCAACATAATCAAAGGGAAATTCATTTGAGCCACTTGCGTCACATTTGCATGAAAGTAAATTTATTTCCATGTCGAAAATATTTTTTTATCGGTGGACTGCAGCTTTAAAAAGTTTGGATGAATACAGTTACTGCGAGCAATTGTCCACACAAGTACAAATTACATTGGATTGAACTTAACTGAATTGAGACCAAATAAAGGTAATGTGATACACACACACACACACACACACACACACACACACACACACACACACACACACACACACACACA